>NC_077233.1:218115516-218155516 GCF_027887165.1 Monodelphis domestica | reverse complement strand
GCAAGTCACTTGACCCCCATTGCCTAGCCCTTACCACTCTTCTGCCTTGGAGCCAATACACAGTATATATATATATATATATATATATATATATATATATATATATATATATATATACATACATACATATACATATACATATATATAATATACAGTATATATATAAGGGTTTAAAAAAAAGAAATAACTTGACTGGCATCGATGAATAGAATTAACATTTTAAAACAATATCATTAACATCTAAAAGAAAAAAATATTCATCCTGGGGTTGAGAAATCCCTTTAATATTAAAAATAGAAACCAAGAAAGGAATTATTATTGGACATCCCTCTCAGGCAATGGAAATGATAGAAATCTCTCCACTACCTGTCTGGCTCTATGACCAGAGGTGGCAGTTCCAATTTTGCTCCCCAAGGAAGTTCTTTCCTATTGTCAAGCTGGTCTCTGCTGGTATCCTCCTTATGCAGTTCCACCTGTTGAGCTCTATTCAGATCGGAGCCATCCTGGGACCACAAAGAGAGCTGGGTAAGAGTAGGTGTGGATACAGCATGGACTCTTTCTTTAGTTCAGGTACCTCCCTGGGGACCTTTTGGGGAAGTCCTTCCTTCTATCCTCAGGCAGCAGCTTTGGAAATCAACCCACTGAAGAGCTTCCTCATGAAGGGTTATGGGTTGTTTTCAGCTGAGCTTTTTATGGCCACGGAGGGAAGGAAGAGAGGCTCAGCATAAAGGGTTGAATCAGCTGGGACTTGCACCGATTAGCCATTTGGCCAGCTTCTCCATTGTGCTTGTCCCAGAAGAAGAAGGCACTTGTTGATGGAGTGCCCTTTGTCAAAGGAAGCTTTGTGAAGCTCAGGCTTCTCCTGAAGTCCATGGTTCAGATCAGCAGGCGGCTTTTTGAGTGTCGTAATGAATGAAGCCTCCAGCAAGCCAAATAGCCTGGGGACCTGTGGCCATTTAGCCTTGAAGCCATGTAGTCAGGCTCCTAGCTACCAAAACCCGAAACCAACCAACCCTGGGAAAGTTGCAAACCCTTGAGTAGTTCAGTAAAAGGAAGTTGCAGCGCAGCTGAGTGGCTCAGTGGACAGAGAGCTGGGCCTCAAGACCAGAGGTCGTAGGTTCGAATCTGACCCCAGACTTTTCTTCATTTTCTAACTCTGGGCAAGTACTACAAGCCAACAAAAATCTGTACTTTCTATTACTGCTGTCAACATTTGCTTTTGGAGTCACTGTGTCTCATTCATCACTTCCATGATGGCTCTTTGAAAATGGAATATCTAAAGGCGACTATTACTGAGTCACAGCAGAGTTGTAGTTTGAGATTATGTCCTTTTGTTCGTGATCCATAACTTCAATTTCCATACAAAGTTCCTCAATGAACACTTAAATTGATCGTGAGAACCATTTATCATTAGATATTGTAAAGAATCCTAAGGGGGTGGGTGGGCGGCTGGGTAGCTCAGTGGATTGGGCGGCTGGGTAGCTCAGTGGATTGAGAGCCAAGCCTAGAGGTGGGAGGTCCTAGGTTCGAATCCGGCCTCAGCCACTTCCCAGCTGTGTGAACCTGGGCAAGTCACTTGACCCCCATTGCCTAGCCCTTACCACTCTTCTGCCTTGGAGCCAATACACAGTATATATATATATTTACATATACATATACATATATATACATATACATACATATACATATACATATATATAATATACAGTATATATATAAGGGTTTAAAAAAAAGAAATAACTTGACTGGCATCGATGAATAGAATTAACATTTTAAAACAATATCATTAACATCTAAAAGAAAAAAATATTCATCCTGGGGTTGAGAAATCCCTTTAATATTAAAAATAGAAGCCAGGAAAGGAATTATTATTGGACATCCCTCTCAGGCAATGGAAATGATAGAAATCTCTCCACTACCTGTCTGGCTCTATGACCAGAGGTGGCAGTTCCAATTTTGCTCCCCAAGGAAGTTCTTTCCTATTGTCAAGCTGGTCTCTGCTGGTATCCTCCTTATGCAGTTCCACCTGTTGAGCTCTATTCAGATCGGAGCCATCCTGGGACCACAAAGAGAGCTGGGTAAGAGTAGGTGTGGATACAGCATGGACTCTTTCTTTAGTTCAGGTACCTCCCTGGGGACCTTTTGGGGAAGTCCTTCCTTCTATCCTCAGGCAGCAGCTTTGGAAATCAACCCACTGAAGAGCTTCCTCATGAAGGGTTATGGGTTGTTTTCAGCTGAGCTTTTTATGGCCACGGAGGGAAGGAAGAGAGGCTCAGCATAAAGGGTTGAATCAGCTGGGACTTGCACCGATTAGCCATTTGGCCAGCTTCTCCATTGTGCTTGTCCCAGAAGAAGAAGGCACTTGTTGATGGAGTGCCCTTTGTCAAAGGAAGCTTTGTGAAGCTCAGGCTTCTCCTGAAGTCCATGGTTCAGATCAGCAGGCGGCTTTTTGAGTGTCGTAATGAATGAAGCCTCCAGCAAGCCAAATAGCCTGGGGACCTGTGGCCATTTAGCCTTGAAGCCATGTAGTCAGGCTCCTAGCTACCAAAAACCGAAACCAACCAACCCTGGGAAAGTTGCAAACCCTTGAGTAGTTCAGTAAAAGGAAGTTGCAGCGCAGCTGAGTGGCTCAGTGGACAGAGAGCTGGGCCTCAAGACCAGAGGTCGTAGGTTCGAATCTGACCCCAGACTTTTCTTCATTTTCTAACTCTGGGCAAGTACTACAAGCCAACAAAAATCTGTACTTTCTATTACTGCTGTCAACATTTGCTTTTGGAGTCACTGTGTCTCATTCATCACTTCCATGATGGCTCTTTGAAAATGGAATATCTAAAGGCGACTATTACTGAGTCACAGCAGAGTTGTAGTTTGAGATTATGTCCTTTTGTTCGTGATCCATAACTTCAATTTCCATACAAAGTTCCTCAATGAACACTTAAATTGATCGTGAGAACCATTTATCATTAGATATTGTAAAGAATCCTAAGGGGGTGGGTGGGCGGCTGGGTAGCTCAGTGGATTGAGAGCCAAGCCTAGAGGTGGGAGGTCCTAGGTTCTAATCCGGCCTCAGCCACTTCCCAGCTGTGTGAACCTGGGCAAGTCACTTGACCCCCATTGCCTAGCCCTTACCACTCTTCTGCCTTGGAGCCAATACACAGTATATATATATATTTACATATACATATACATATATATACATATACATACATATACATATACATATATATAATATACAGTATATATATAAGGGTTTAAAAAAAAGAAATAACTTGACTGGCATCGATGAATAGAATTAACATTTTAAAACAATATCATTAACATCTAAAAGAAAAAAATATTCATCCTGGGGTTGAGAAATCCCTTTAATATTAAAAATAGAAGCCAGGAAAGGAATTATTATTGGACATCCCTCTCAGGCAATGGAAATGATAGAAATCTCTCCACTACCTGTCTGGCTCTATGACCAGAGGTGGCAGTTCCAATTTTGCTCCCCAAGGAAGTTCTTTCCTATTGTCAAGCTGGTCTCTGCTGGTATCCTCCTTATGCAGTTCCACCTGTTGAGCTCTATTCAGATCGGAGCCATCCTGGGACCACAAAGAGAGCTGGGTAAGAGTAGGTGTGGATACAGCATGGACTCTTTCTTTAGTTCAGGTACCTCCCTGGGGACCTTTTGGGGAAGTCCTTCCTTCTATCCTCAGGCAGCAGCTTTGGAAATCAACCCACTGAAGAGCTTCCTCATGAAGGGTTATGGGTTGTTTTCAGCTGAGCTTTTTATGGCCACGGAGGGAAGGAAGAGAGGCTCAGCATAAAGGGTTGAATCAGCTGGGACTTGCACCGATTAGCCATTTGGCCAGCTTCTCCATTGTGCTTGTCCCAGAAGAAGAAGGCACTTGTTGATGGAGTGCCCTTTGTCAAAGGAAGCTTTGTGAAGCTCAGGCTTCTCCTGAAGTCCATGGTTCAGATCAGCAGGCGGCTTTTTGAGTGTCGTAATGAATGAAGCCTCCAGCAAGCCAAATAGCCTGGGGACCTGTGGCCATTTAGCCTTGAAGCCATGTAGTCAGGCTCCTAGCTACCAAAAACCGAAACCAACCAACCCTGGGAAAGTTGCAAACCCTTGAGTAGTTCAGTAAAAGGAAGTTGCAGCGCAGCTGAGTGGCTCAGTGGACAGAGAGCTGGGCCTCAAGACCAGAGGTCGTAGGTTCGAATCTGACCCCTGACTTTTCTTCATTTTCTAACTCTGGGCAAGTACTACAAGCCAAATTCTATTACTGCTGTCAACATTTGCTTTTGGAGTCACTGTGTCTCATTCATCACTTCCATGATGGCTCTTTGAAAATGGAATATCTAAAGGCGACTATTACTGAGTCACAGCAGAGTTGTAGTTTGAGATTATGTCCTTTTGTTCGTGATCCATAACTTCAATTTCCATACAAAGTTCCTCAATGAACACTTAAATTGATCGTGAGAACCATTTATCATTAGATATTGTAAAGAATCCTAAGGGGGTGGGTGGGCGGCTGGGTAGCTCAGTGGATTGGGCGGCTGGGTAGCTCAGTGGATTGAGAGCCAAGCCTAAAGGTGGTCCTAGGTTCGAATCCGGCCTCAGCCACTTCCCAGCTGTGTGAACCTGGGCAAGTCACTTGACCCCCATTGCCTAGCCCTTACCACTCTTCTGCCTTGGAGCCAATACACAGTATATATATATATATATATACATATACATATACATATATATACATATACATACATATACATATATATAATATACAGTATATATATAAGGGTTTAAAAAAAGAGAAATAACTTGACTGGCATCGATGAATAGAATTAACATTTTAAAACAATATAATTAACATCTAAAAGAAAAAAATATTCATCCTGGGGTTGAGAAATCCCTTTAATATTAAAAATAGAAGCCAGGAAAGGAATTATTATTGGACATCCCTCTCAGGCAATGGAAATGATAGAAATCTCTCCACTACCTGTCTGGCTCTATGACCAGAGGTGGCAGTTCCAATTTTGCTCCCCAAGGAAGTTCTTTCCTATTGTCAAGCTGGTCTCTGCTGGTATCCTCCTTATGCAGTTCCACCTGTTGAGCTCTATTCAGATCGGAGCCATCCTGGGACCACAAAGAGAGCTGGGTAAGAGTAGGTGTGGATACAGCATGGACTCTTTCTTTAGTTCAGGTACCTCCCTGGGGACCTTTTGGGGAAGTCCTTCCTTCTATCCTCAGGCAGCAGCTTTGGAAATCAACCCACTGAAGAGCTTCCTCATGAAGGGTTATGGGTTGTTTTCAGCTGAGCTTTTTATGGCCACGGAGGGAAGGAAGAGAGGCTCAGCATAAAGGGTTGAATCAGCTGGGACTTGCACCGATTAGCCATTTGGCCAGCTTCTCCATTGTGCTTGTCCCAGAAGAAGAAGGCACTTGTTGATGGAGTGCCCTTTGTCAAAGGAAGCTTTGTGAAGCTCAGGCTTCTCCTGAAGTCCATGGTTCAGATCAGCAGGCGGCTTTTTGAGTGTCGTAATGAATGAAGCCTCCAGCAAGCCAAATAGCCTGGGGACCTGTGGCCATTTAGCCTTGAAGCCATGTAGTCAGGCTCCTAGCTACCAAAAACCGAAACCAACCAACCCTGGGAAAGTTGCAAACCCTTGAGTAGTTCAGTAAAAGGAAGTTGCAGCGCAGCTGAGTGGCTCAGTGGACAGAGAGCTGGGCCTCAAGACCAGAGGTCGTAGGTTCGAATCTGACCCCAGACTTTTCTTCATTTTCTAACTCTGGGCAAGTACTACAAGCCAAATTCTATTACTGCTGTCAACATTTGATTTGGAGTCACTGTGTCTCATTCATCACTTCCATGATGGCTCTTTGAAAATGGAATATCTAAAGGCGACTATTACTGAGTCACAGCAGAGTTGTAGTTTGAGATTATGTCCTTTTGTTCGTGATCCATAACTTCAATTTCCATACAAAGTTCCTCAATGAACACTTAAATTGATCGTGAGAACCATTTATCATTAGATATTGTAAAGAATCCTAAGGGGGTGGGTGGGCGGCTGGGTAGCTCAGTGGATTGGGCGGCTGGGTAGCTCAGTGGATTGAGAGCCAAGCCTAAAGGTGGTCCTAGGTTCGAATCCGGCCTCAGCCACTTCCAAGCTGTGTGAACCTGGGCAAGTCACTTGACCCCCATTGCCTAGCCCTTACCACTCTTCTGCCTTGGAGCCAATACACAGTATATATATATATTTACATATACATATACATATATATACATATACATACATATACATATACATATATATAATATACAGTATATATATAAGGGTTTAAAAAAAAAGAAATAACTTGACTGGCATCGATGAATAGAATTAACATTTTAAAACAATATCATTAACATCTAAAAGAAAAAAATATTCATCCTGGGGTTGAGAAATCCCTTTAATATTAAAAATAGAAGCCGGGAAAGGAATTATTATTGGACATCCCTCTCAGGCAATGGAAATGATAGAAATCTCTCCACTACCTGTCTGGCTCTATGACCAGAGGTGGCAGTTCCAATTTTGCTCCCCAAGGAAGTTCTTTCCTATTGTCAAGCTGGTCTCTGCTGGTATCCTCCTTATGCAGTTCCACCTGTTGAGCTCTATTCAGATCGGAGCCATCCTGGGACCACAAAGAGAGCTGGGTAAGAGTAGGTGTGGATACAGCATGGACTCTTTCTTTAGTTCAGGTACCTCCCTGGGGACCTTTTGGGGAAGTCCTTCCTTCTATCCTCAGGCAGCAGCTTTGGAAATCAACCCACTGAAGAGCTTCCTCATGAAGGGTTATGGGTTGTTTTCAGCTGAGCTTTTTATGGCCACGGAGGGAAGGAAGAGAGGCTCAGCATAAAGGGTTGAATCAGCTGGGACTTGCACCGATTAGCCATTTGGCCAGCTTCTCCATTGTGCTTGTCCCAGAAGAAGAAGGCACTTGTTGATGGAGTGCCCTTTGTCAAAGGAAGCTTTGTGAAGCTCAGGCTTCTCCTGAAGTCCATGGTTCAGATCAGCAGGCGGCTTTTTGAGTGTCGTAATGAATGAAGCCTCCAGCAAGCCAAATAGCCTGGGGACCTGTGGCCATTTAGCCTTGAAGCCATGTAGTCAGGCTCCTAGCTACCAAAAACCGAAACCAACCAACCCTGGGAAAGTTGCAAACCCTTGAGTAGTTCAGTAAAAGGAAGTTGCAGCGCAGCTGAGTGGCTCAGTGGACAGAGAGCTGGGCCTCAAGACCAGAGGTCGTAGGTTCGAATCTGACCCCAGACTTTTCTTCATTTTCTAACTCTGGGCAAGTACTACAAGCCAAATTCTATTACTGCTGTCAACATTTGCTTTTGGAGTCACTGTGTCTCATTCATCACTTCCATGATGGCTCTTTGAAAATGGAATATCTAAAGGCGACTATTACTGAGTCACAGCAGAGTTGTAGTTTGAGATTATGTCCTTTCGTTCGTGATCCATAACTTCAATTTCCATACAAAGTTCCTCAATGAACACTTAAATTGATCGTGAGAACCATTTATCATTAGATATTGTAAAGAATCCTAAGGGGGTGGGTGGGCGGCTGGGTAGCTCAGTGGATTGGGCGGCTGGGTAGCTAAGTGGATTGAGAGCCAAGCCTAGAGGTGGGAGGTCCTAGGTTCGAATCCGGCCTCAGCCACTTCCCAGCTGTGTGAACCTGGGCAAGTCACTTGACCCCCATCGCCTAGCCCTTACCACTCTTCTGCCTTGGAGCCAATACACAGTATATATATATATTTACATATACATATACATATATATACATATACATACATATACATATACATATATATAATATACAGTATATATATAAGGGTTTAAAAAAAAAGAAATAACTTGACTGGCATCGATGAATAGAATTAACATTTTAAAACAATATCATTAACATCTAAAAGAAAAAAATATTCATCCTGGGGTTGAGAAATCCCTTTAATATTAAAAATAGAAGCCAGGAAAGGAATTATTATTGGACATCCCTCTCAGGCAATGGAAATGATAGAAATCTCTCCACTACCTGTCTGGCTCTATGACCAGAGGTGGCAGTTCCAATTTTGCTCCCCAAGGAAGTTCTTTCCTATTGTCAAGCTGGTCTCTGCTGGTATCCTCCTTATGCAGTTCCACCTGTTGAGCTCTATTCAGATCGGAGCCATCCTGGGACCACAAAGAGAGCTGGGTAAGAGTAGGTGTGGATACAGCATGGACTCTTTCTTTAGTTCAGGTACCTCCCTGGGGACCTTTTGGGGAAGTCCTTCCTTCTATCCTCAGGCAGCAGCTTTGGAAATCAACCCACTGAAGAGCTTCCTCATGAAGGGTTATGGGTTGTTTTCAGCTGAGCTTTTTATGGCCACGGAGGGAAGGAAGAGAGGCTCAGCATAAAGGGTTGAATCAGCTGGGACTTGCACCGATTAGCCATTTGGCCAGCTTCTCCATTGAGCTTGTCCCAGAAGAAGAAGGCACTTGTTGATGGAGTGCCCTTTGTCAAAGGAAGCTTTGTGAAGCTCAGGCTTCTCCTGAAGTCCATGGTTCAGATCAGCAGGCGGCTTTTTGAGTGTCGTAATGAATGAAGCCTCCAGCAAGCCAAATAGCCTGGGGACCTGTGGCCATTTAGCCTTGAAGCCATGTAGTCAGGCTCCTAGCTACCAAAAACCGAAACCAACCAACCCTTGGAAAGTTGCAAACCCTTGAGTAGTTCAGTAAAAGGAAGTTGCAGCGCAGCTGAGTGGCTCAGTGGACAGAGAGCTGGGCCTCAAGACCAGAGGTCGTAGGTTCGAATCTGACCCCAGACTTTTCTTCATTTTCTAACTCTGGGCAAGTACTACAAGCCAAATTCTATTACTGCTGTCAACATTTGATTTGGAGTCACTGTGTCTCATTCATCACTTCCATGATGGCTCTTTGAAAATGGAATATCTAAAGGTGACTATTACTGAGTCACAGCAGAGTTGTAGTTTGAGATTATGTCCTTTTGTTCGTGATCCATAACTTCAATTTCCATACAAAGTTCCTCAATGAACACTTAAATTGATCGTGAGAACCATTTATCATTAGATATTGTAAAGAATCCTAAGGGGGTGGGTGGGCGGCTGGGTAGCTCAGTGGATTGGGCGGCTGGGTAGCTCAGTGGATTGAGAGCCAAGCCTAAAGGTGGTCCTAGGTTCGAATCCGGCCTCAGCCACTTCCCAGCTGTGTGAACCTGGGCAAGTCACTTGACCCCCATTGCCTAGCCCTTACCACTCTTCTGCCTTGGAGCCAATACACAGTATATATATATATTTACATATACATATACATATATATACATATACATACATATACATATACATATATATAATATACAGTATATATATAAGGGTTTAAAAAAAAAGAAATAACTTGACTGGCATCGATGAATAGAATTAACATTTTAAAACAATATCATTAACATCTAAAAGAAAAAAATATTCATCCTGGGGTTGAGAAATCCCTTTAATATTAAAAATAGAAGCCGGGAAAGGAATTATTATTGGACATCCCTCTCAGGCAATGGAAATGATAGAAATCTCTCCACTACCTGTCTGGCTCTATGACCAGAGGTGGCAGTTCCAATTTTGCTCCCCAAGGAAGTTCTTTCCTATTGTCAAGCTGGTCTCTGCTGGTATCCTCCTTATGCAGTTCCACCTGTTGAGCTCTATTCAGATCGGAGCCATCCTGGGACCACAAAGAGAGCTGGGTAAGAGTAGGTGTGGATACAGCATGGACTCTTTCTTTAGTTCAGGTACCTCCCTGGGGACCTTTTGGGGAAGTCCTTCCTTCTATCCTCAGGCAGCAGCTTTGGAAATCAACCCACTGAAGAGCTTCCTCATGAAGGGTTATGGGTTGTTTTCAGCTGAGCTTTTTATGGCCACGGAGGGAAGGAAGAGAGGCTCAGCATAAAGGGTTGAATCAGCTGGGACTTGCACCGATTAGCCATTTGGCCAGCTTCTCCATTGTGCTTGTCCCAGAAGAAGAAGGCACTTGTTGATGGAGTGCCCTTTGTCAAAGGAAGCTTTGTGAAGCTCAGGCTTCTCCTGAAGTCCATGGTTCAGATCAGCAGGCGGCTTTTTGAGTGTCGTAATGAATGAAGCCTCCAGCAAGCCAAATAGCCTGGGGACCTGTGGCCATTTAGCCTTGAAGCCATGTAGTCAGGCTCCTAGCTACCAAAAACCGAAACCAACCAACCCTGGGAAAGTTGCAAACCCTTGAGTAGTTCAGTAAAAGGAAGTTGCAGCGCAGCTGAGTGGCTCAGTGGACAGAGAGCTGGGCCTCAAGACCAGAGGTCGTAGGTTCGAATCTGACCCCAGACTTTTCTTCATTTTCTAACTCTGGGCAAGTACTACAAGCCAAATTCTATTACTGCTGTCAACATTTGCTTTTGGAGTCACTGTGTCTCATTCATCACTTCCATGATGGCTCTTTGAAAATGGAATATCTAAAGGCGACTATTACTGAGTCACAGCAGAGTTGTAGTTTGAGATTATGTCCTTTTGTTCGTGATCCATAACTTCAATTTCCATACAAAGTTCCTCAATGAACACTTAAATTGATCGTGAGAACCATTTATCATTAGATATTGTAAAGAATCCTAAGGGGGTGGGTGGGCGGCTGGGTAGCTCAGTGGATTGGGCGGCTGGGTAGCTAAGTGGATTGAGAGCCAAGCCTAAAGGTGGTCCTAGGTTCGAATCCGGCCTCAGCCACTTCCAAGCTGTGTGAACCTGGGCAAGTCACTTGACCCCCATTGCCTAGCCCTTACCACTCTTCTGCCTTGGAGCCAATACACAGTATATATATATATTTACATATACATATACATATATATACATATACATACATATACATATACATATATATAATATACAGTATATATATAAGGGTTTAAAAAAAAAGAAATAACTTGACTGGCATCGATGAATAGAATTAACATTTTAAAACAATATCATTAACATCTAAAAGAAAAAAATATTCATCCTGGGGTTGAGAAATCCCTTTAATATTAAAAATAGAAGCCGGGAAAGGAATTATTATTGGACATCCCTCTCAGGCAATGGAAATGATAGAAATCTCTCCACTACCTGTCTGGCTCTATGACCAGAGGTGGCAGTTCCAATTTTGCTCCCCAAGGAAGTTCTTTCCTATTGTCAAGCTGGTCTCTGCTGGTATCCTCCTTATGCAGTTCCACCTGTTGAGCTCTATTCAGATCGGAGCCATCCTGGGACCACAAAGAGAGCTGGGTAAGAGTAGGTGTGGATACAGCATGGACTCTTTCTTTAGTTCAGGTACCTCCCTGGGGACCTTTTGGGGAAGTCCTTCCTTCTATCCTCAGGCAGCAGCTTTGGAAATCAACCCACTGAAGAGCTTCCTCATGAAGGGTTATGGGTTGTTTTCAGCTGAGCTTTTTATGGCCACGGAGGGAAGGAAGAGAGGCTCAGCATAAAGGGTTGAATCAGCTGGGACTTGCACCGATTAGCCATTTGGCCAGCTTCTCCATTGAGCTTGTCCCAGAAGAAGAAGGCACTTGTTGATGGAGTGCCCTTTGTCAAAGGAAGCTTTGTGAAGCTCAGGCTTCTCCTGAAGTCCATGGTTCAGATCAGCAGGCGGCTTTTTGAGTGTCGTAATGAATGAAGCCTCCAGCAAGCCAAATAGCCTGGGGACCTGTGGCCATTTAGCCTTGAAGCCATGTAGTCAGGCTCCTAGCTACCAAAAACCGAAACCAACCAACCCTGGGAAAGTTGCAAACCCTTGAGTAGTTCAGTAAAATGAAGTTGCAGCGCAGCTGAGTGGCTCAGTGGACAGAGAGCTGGGCCTCAAGACCAGAGGTCGTAGGTTCGAATCTGACCCCAGACTTTTCTTCATTTTCTAACTCTGGGCAAGTACTACAAGCCAACAAAAATCTGTACTTTCTATTACTGCTGTCAACATTTGCTTTTGGAGTCACTGTGTCTCATTCATCACTTCCATGATGGCTCTTTGAAAATGGGATATCTAAAGGCGACTATTACTGAGTCACAGCAGAGTTGTAGTTTGAGATTATGTCCTTTTGTTCGTGATCCATAACTTCAATTTCCATACAAAGTTCCTCAATGAACACTTAAATTGATCGTGAGAACCATTTATCATTAGATATTGTAAAGAATCCTAAGGGGGTGGGTGGGCGGATGGGTAGCTCAGTGGATTGAGAGCCAAGCCTAGAGGTGGGAGGTCCTAGGTTCGAATCCAGCCTCAGCCACTTCCCAGCTGTGTGAACCTGGGCAAGTCACTTGACCCCCATTGCCTAGCCCTTACCACTCTTCTGCCTTGGAGCCAATACACAGTATATATATATATATATATATATATATATATATATATATATATATATATATATATATATATATATATATATATATATATATATATATATATATATATATATACATACATACATATACATATACATATATATAATATACAGTATATATATAAGGGTTTAAAAAAAAGAAATAACTTGACTGGCATCGATGAATAGAATTAACATTTTAAAACAATATCATTAACATCTAAAAGAAAAAAATATTCATCCTGGGGTTGAGAAATCCCTTTAATATTAAAAATAGTAGCCAGGAAAGGAATTATTATTGGACATCCCTCTCAGGCAATGGAAATGATAGAAATCTCTCCACTACCTGTCTGGCTCTATGACCAGAGGTGGCAGTTCCAATTTTGCTCCCCAAGGAAGTTCTTTCCTATTGTCAAGCTGGTCTCTGCTGGTATCCTCCTTATGCAGTTCCACCTGTTGAGCTCTATTCAGATCGGAGCCATCCTGGGACCACAAAGAGAGCTGGGTAAGAGTAGGTGTGGATACAGCATGGACTCTTTCTTTAGTTCAGGTACCTCCCTGGGGACCTTTTGGGGAAGTCCTTCCTTCTATCCTCAGGCAGCAGCTTTGGAAATCAACCCACTGAAGAGCTTCCTCATGAAGGGTTATGGGTTGTTTTCAGCTGAGCTTTTTATGGCCACGGAGGGAAGGAAGAGAGGCTCAGCATAAAGGGTTGAATCAGCTGGGACTTGCACCGATTAGCCATTTGGCCAGCTTCTCCATTGTGCTTGTCCCAGAAGAAGAAGGCACTTGTTGATGGAGTGCCCTTTGTCAAAGGAAGCTTTGTGAAGCTCAGGCTTCTCCTGAAGTCCATGGTTCAGATCAGCAGGCGGCTTTTTGAGTGTCGTAATGAATGAAGCCTCCAGCAAGCCAAATAGCCTGGGGACCTGTGGCCATTTAGCCTTGAAGCCATGTAGTCAGGCTCCTAGCTACCAAAAACCGAAACCAACCAACCCTGGGAAAGTTGCAAACCCTTGAGTAGTTCAGTAAAAGGAAGTTGCAGCGCAGCTGAGTGGCTCAGTGGACAGAGAGCTGGGCCTCAAGACCAGAGGTCGTAGGTTCGAATCTGACCCCAGACTTTTCTTCATTTTCTAACTCTGGGCAAGTACTACAAGCCAAATTCTATTACTGCTGTCAACATTTGCTTTTGGAGTCACTGTGTCTCATTCATCACTTCCATGATGGCTCTTTGAAAATGGAATATCTAAAGGCGACTATTACTGAGTCACAGCAGAGTTGTAGTTTGAGATTATGTCCTTTTGTTCGTGATCCATAACTTCAATTTCCATACAAAGTTCCTCAATGAACACTTAAATTGATCGTGAGAACCATTTATCATTAGATATTGTAAAGAATCCTAAGGGGGTGGGTGGGCGGCTGGGTAGCTCAGTGGATTGGGCGGCTGGGTAGCTCAGTGGATTGAGAGCCAAGCCTAAAGGTGGTCCTAGGTTCGAATCCGGCCTCAGCCACTTCCCAGCTGTGTGAACCTGGGCAAGTCACTTGACCCCCATTGCCTAGCCCTTACCACTCTTCTGCCTTGGAGCCAATACACAGTATATATATATATATATACATATACATATACATATATATACATATACATACATATACATATATATAATATACAGTATATATATAAGGGTTTAAAAAAAAAGAAATAACTTGACTGGCATCGATGAATAGAATTAACATTTTAAAACAATATAATTAACATCTAAAAGAAAAAAATATTCATCCTGGGGTTGAGAAATCCCTTTAATATTAAAAATAGAAGCCAGGAAAGGAATTATTATTGGACATCCCTCTCAGGCAATGGAAATGATAGAAATCTCTCCACTACCTGTCTGGCTCTATGACCAGAGGTGGCAGTTCCAATTTTGCTCCCCAAGGAAGTTCTTTCCTATTGTCAAGCTGGTCTCTGCTGGTATCCTCCTTATGCAGTTCCACCTGTTGAGCTCTATTCAGATCGGAGCCATCCTGGGACCACAAAGAGAGCTGGGTAAGAGTAGGTGTGGATACAGCATGGACTCTTTCTTTAGTTCAGGTACCTCCCTGGGGACCTTTTGGGGAAGTCCTTCCTTCTATCCTCAGGCAGCAGCTTTGGAAATCAACCCACTGAAGAGCTTCCTCATGAAGGGTTATGGGTTGTTTTCAGCTGAGCTTTTTATGGCCACGGAGGGAAGGAAGAGAGGCTCAGCATAAAGGGTTGAATCAGCTGGGACTTGCACCGATTAGCCATTTGGCCAGCTTCTCCATTGTGCTTGTCCCAGAAGAAGAAGGCACTTGTTGATGGAGTGCCCTTTGTCAAAGGAAGCTTTGTGAAGCTCAGGCTTCTCCTGAAGTCCATGGTTCAGATCAGCAGGCGGCTTTTTGAGTGTCGTAATGAATGAAGCCTCCAGCAAGCCAAATAGCCTGGGGACCTGTGGCCATTTAGCCTTGAAGCCATGTAGTCAGGCTCCTAGCTACCAAAAACCGAAACCAACCAACCCTGGGAAAGTTGCAAACCCTTGAGTAGTTCAGTAAAAGGAAGTTGCAGCGCAGCTGAGTGGCTCAGTGGACAGAGAGCTGGGCCTCAAGACCAGAGGTCGTAGGTTCGAATCTGACCCCAGACTTTTCTTCATTTTCTAACTCTGGGCAAGTACTACAAGCCAACAAAAATCTGTACTTTCTATTACTGCTGTCAACATTTGCTTTTGGAGTCACTGTGTCTCATTCATCACTTCCATGATGGCTCTTTGAAAATGGAATATCTAAAGGCGACTATTACTGAGTCACAGCAGAGTTGTAGTTTGAGATTATGTCCTTTTGTTCGTGATCCATAACTTCAATTTCCATACAAAGTTCCTCAATGAACACTTAAATTGATCGTGAGAACCATTTATCATTAGATATTGTAAAGAATCCTAAGGGGGTGGGTGGGCGGCTGGGTAGCTCAGTGGATTGAGAGCCAAGCCTAGAGGTGGGAGGTCCTAGGTTCGAATCCGGCCTCAGCCACTTCCCAGCTGTGTGAACCTGGGCAAGTCACTTGACCCCCATTGCCTAGCCCTTACCACTCTTCTGCCTTGGAGCCAATACACAGTATATATATATATTTACATATACATATACATATATATACATATACATACATATACATATACATATATATAATATACAGTATATATATAAGGGTTTAAAAAAAAAGAAATAACTTGACTGGCATCGATGAATAGAATTAACATTTTAAAACAATATAATTAACATCTAAAAGAAAAAAATATTCATCCTGGGGTTGAGAAATCCCTTTAATATTAAAAATAGAAGCCGGGAAAGGAATTATTATTGGACATCCCTCTCAGGCAATGGAAATGATAGAAATCTCTCCACTACCTGTCTGGCTCTATGACCAGAGGTGGCAGTTCCAATTTTGCTCCCCAAGGAAGTTCTTTCCTATTGTCAAGCTGGTCTCTGCTGGTATCCTCCTTATGCAGTTCCACCTGTTGAGCTCTATTCAGATCGGAGCCATCCTGGGACCACAAAGAGAGCTGGGTAAGAGTAGGTGTGGATACAGCATGGACTCTTTCTTTAGTTCAGGTACCTCCCTGGGGACCTTTTGGGGAAGTCCTTCCTTCTATCCTCAGGCAGCAGCTTTGGAAATCAACCCACTGAAGAGCTTCCTCATGAAGGGTTATGGGTTGTTTTCAGCTGAGCTTTTTATGGCCACGGAGGGAAGGAAGAGAGGCTCAGCATAAAGGGTTGAATCAGCTGGGACTTGCACCGATTAGCCATTTGGCCAGCTTCTCCATTGTGCTTGTCCCAGAAGAAGAAGGCACTTGTTGATGGAGTGCCCTTTGTCAAAGGAAGCTTTGTGAAGCTCAGGCTTCTCCTGAAGTCCATGGTTCAGATCAGCAGGCGGCTTTTTGAGTGTCGTAATGAATGAAGCCTCCAGCAAGCCAAATAGCCTGGGGACCTGTGGCCATTTAGCCTTGAAGCCATGTAGTCAGGCTCCTAGCTACCAAAAACCGAAACCAACCAACCCTGGGAAAGTTGCAAACCCTTGAGTAGTTCAGTAAAAGGAAGTTGCAGCGCAGCTGAGTGGCTCAGTGGACAGAGAGCTGGGCCTCAAGACCAGAGGTCGTAGGTTCGAATCTGACCCCTGACTTTTCTTCATTTTCTAACTCTGGGCAAGTACTACAAGCCAAATTCTATTACTGCTGTCAACATTTGCTTTTGGAGTCACTGTGTCTCATTCATCACTTCCATGATGGCTCTTTGAAAATGGAATATCTAAAGGCGACTATTACTGAGTCACAGCAGAGTTGTAGTTTGAGATTATGTCCTTTTGTTCGTGATCCATAACTTCAATTTCCATACAAAGTTCCTCAATGAACACTTAAATTGATCGTGAGAACCATTTATCATTAGATATTGTAAAGAATCCTAAGGGGGTGGGTGGGCGGCTGGGTAGCTCAGTGGATTGGGCGGCTGGGTAGCTCAGTGGATTGAGAGCCAAGCCTAAAGGTGGTCCTAGGTTCGAATCCGGCCTCAGCCACTTCCCAGCTGTGTGAACCTGGGCAAGTCACTTGACCCCCATTGCCTAGCCCTTACCACTCTTCTGCCTTGGAGCCAATACACAGTATATATATATATATATACATATACATATACATATATATACATATACATACATATACATATATATAATATACAGTATATATATAAGGGTTTAAAAAAAAAGAAATAACTTGACTGGCATCGATGAATAGAATTAACATTTTAAAACAATATCATTAACATCTAAAAGAAAAAAATATTCATCCTGGGGTTGAGAAATCCCTTTAATATTAAAAATAGAAGCCAGGAAAGGAATTATTATTGGACATCCCTCTCAGGCAATGGAAATGATAGAAATCTCTCCACTACCTGTCTGGCTCTATGACCAGAGGTGGCAGTTCCAATTTTGCTCCCCAAGGAAGTTCTTTCCTATTGTCAAGCTGGTCTCTGCTGGTATCCTCCTTATGCAGTTCCACCTGTTGAGCTCTATTCAGATCGGAGCCATCCTGGGACCACAAAGAGAGCTGGGTAAGAGTAGGTGTGGATACAGCATGGACTCTTTCTTTAGTTCAGGTACCTCCCTGGGGACCTTTTGGGGAAGTCCTTCCTTCTATCCTCAGGCAGCAGCTTTGGAAATCAACCCACTGAAGAGCTTCCTCATGAAGGGTTATGGGTTGTTTTCAGCTGAGCTTTTTATGGCCACGGAGGGAAGGAAGAGAGGCTCAGCATAAAGGGTTGAATCAGCTGGGACTTGCACCGATTAGCCATTTGGCCAGCTTCTCCATTGTGCTTGTCCCAGAAGAAGAAGGCACTTGTTGATGGAGTGCCCTTTGTCAAAGGAAGCTTTGTGAAGCTCAGGCTTCTCCTGAAGTCCATGGTTCAGATCAGCAGGCGGCTTTTTGAGTGTCGTAATGAATGAAGCCTCCAGCAAGCCAAATAGCCTGGGGACCTGTGGCCATTTAGCCTTGAAGCCATGTAGTCAGGCTCCTAGCTACCAAAAACCGAAACCAACCAACCCTGGGAAAGTTGCAAACCCTTGAGTAGTTCAGTAAAAGGAAGTTGCAGCGCAGCTGAGTGGCTCAGTGGACAGAGAGCTGGGCCTCAAGACCAGAGGTCGTAGGTTCGAATCTGACCCCAGACTTTTCTTCATTTTCTAACTCTGGGCAAGTACTACAAGCCAAATTCTATTACTGCTGTCAACATTTGATTTGGAGTCACTGTGTCTCATTCATCACTTCCATGATGGCTCTTTGAAAATGGAATATCTAAAGGCGACTATTACTGAGTCACAGCAGAGTTGTAGTTTGAGATTATGTCCTTTTGTTCGTGATCCATAACTTCAATTTCCATACAAAGTTCCTCAATGAACACTTAAATTGATCGTGAGAACCATTTATCATTAGATATTGTAAAGAATCCTAAGGGGGTGGGTGGGCGGCTGGGTAGCTCAGTGGATTGGGCGGCTGGGTAGCTCAGTGGATTGAGAGCCAAGCCTAAAGGTGGTCCTAGGTTCGAATCCGGCCTCAGCCACTTCCAAGCTGTGTGAACCTGGGCAAGTCACTTGACCCCCATTGCCTAGCCCTTACCACTCTTCTGCCTTGGAGCCAATACACAGTATATATATATATTTACATATACATATACATATATATACATATACATACATATACATATACATATATATAATATACAGTATATATATAAGGGTTTAAAAAAAAAGAAATAACTTGACTGGCATCGATGAATAGAATTAACATTTTAAAACAATATCATTAACATCTAAAAGAAAAAAATATTCATCCTGGGGTTGAGAAATCCCTTTAATATTAAAAATAGAAGCCGGGAAAGGAATTATTATTGGACATCCCTCTCAGGCAATGGAAATGATAGAAATCTCTCCACTACCTGTCTGGCTCTATGACCAGAGGTGGCAGTTCCAATTTTGCTCCCCAAGGAAGTTCTTTCCTATTGTCAAGCTGGTCTCTGCTGGTATCCTCCTTATGCAGTTCCACCTGTTGAGCTCTATTCAGATCGGAGCCATCCTGGGACCACAAAGAGAGCTGGGTAAGAGTAGGTGTGGATACAGCATGGACTCTTTCTTTAGTTCAGGTACCTCCCTGGGGACCTTTTGGGGAAGTCCTTCCTTCTATCCTCAGGCAGCAGCTTTGGAAATCAACCCACTGAAGAGCTTCCTCATGAAGGGTTATGGGTTGTTTTCAGCTGAGCTTTTTATGGCCACGGAGGGAAGGAAGAGAGGCTCAGCATAAAGGGTTGAATCAGCTGGGACTTGCACCGATTAGCCATTTGGCCAGCTTCTCCATTGTGCTTGTCCCAGAAGAAGAAGGCACTTGTTGATGGAGTGCCCTTTGTCAAAGGAAGCTTTGTGAAGCTCAGGCTTCTCCTGAAGTCCATGGTTCAGATCAGCAGGCGGCTTTTTGAGTGTCGTAATGAATGAAGCCTCCAGCAAGCCAAATAGCCTGGGGACCTGTGGCCATTTAGCCTTGAAGCCATGTAGTCAGGCTCCTAGCTACCAAAAACCGAAACCAACCAACCCTGGGAAAGTTGCAAACCCTTGAGTAGTTCAGTAAAAGGAAGTTGCAGCGCAGCTGAGTGGCTCAGTGGACAGAGAGCTGGGCCTCAAGACCAGAGGTCGTAGGTTCGAATCTGACCCCAGACTTTTCTTCATTTTCTAACTCTGGGCAAGTACTACAAGCCAAATTCTATTACTGCTGTCAACATTTGCTTTTGGAGTCACTGTGTCTCATTCATCACTTCCATGATGGCTCTTTGAAAATGGAATATCTAAAGGCGACTAATACTGAGTCACAGCAGAGTTGTAGTTTGAGATTATGTCCTTTCGTTCGTGATCCATAACTTCAATTTCCATACAAAGTTCCTCAATGAACACTTAAATTGATCGTGAGAACCATTTATCATTAGATATTGTAAAGAATCCTAAGGGGGTGGGTGGGCGGCTGGGTAGCTCAGTGGATTGGGCGGCTGGGTAGCTAAGTGGATTGAGAGCCAAGCCTAGAGGTGGGAGGTCCTAGGTTCGAATCCGGCCTCAGCCACTTCCCAGCTGTGTGAACCTGGGCAAGTCACTTGACCCCCATTGCCTAGCCCTTACCACTCTTCTGCCTTGGAGCCAATACACAGTATATATATATATATTTACATATACATATACATATATATACATATACATACATATACATATACATATATATAATATACAGTATATATATAAGGGTTTAAAAAAAAAGAAATAACTTGACTGGCATCGATGAATAGAATTAACATTTTAAAACAATATCATTAACATCTAAAAGAAAAAAATATTCATCCTGGGGTTGAGAAATCCCTTTAATATTAAAAATAGAAGCCAGGAAAGGAATTATTATTGGACATCCCTCTCAGGCAATGGAAATGATAGAAATCTCTCCACTACCTGTCTGGCTCTATGACCAGAGGTGGCAGTTCCAATTTTGCTCCCCAAGGAAGTTCTTTCCTATTGTCAAGCTGGTCTCTGCTGGTATCCTCCTTATGCAGTTCCACCTGTTGAGCTCTATTCAGATCGGAGCCATCCTGGGACCACAAAGAGAGCTGGGTAAGAGTAGGTGTGGATACAGCATGGACTCTTTCTTTAGTTCAGGTACCTCCCTGGGGACCTTTTGGGGAAGTCCTTCCTTCTATCCTCAGGCAGCAGCTTTGGAAATCAACCCACTGAAGAGCTTCCTCATGAAGGGTTATGGGTTGTTTTCAGCTGAGCTTTTTATGGCCACGGAGGGAAGGAAGAGAGGCTCAGCATAAAGGGTTGAATCAGCTGGGACTTGCACCGATTAGCCATTTGGCCAGCTTCTCCATTGAGCTTGTCCCAGAAGAAGAAGGCACTTGTTGATGGAGTGCCCTTTGTCAAAGGAAGCTTTGTGAAGCTCAGGCTTCTCCTGAAGTCCATGGTTCAGATCAGCAGGCGGCTTTTTGAGTGTCGTAATGAATGAAGCCTCCAGCAAGCCAAATAGCCTGGGGACCTGTGGCCATTTAGCCTTGAAGCCATGTAGTCAGGCTCCTAGCTACCAAAAACCGAAACCAACCAACCCTTGGAAAGTTGCAAACCCTTGAGTAGTTCAGTAAAAGGAAGTTGCAGCGCAGCTGAGTGGCTCAGTGGACAGAGAGCTGGGCCTCAAGACCAGAGGTCGTAGGTTCGAATCTGACCCCAGACTTTTCTTCATTTTCTAACTCTGGGCAAGTACTACAAGCCAAATTCTATTACTGCTGTCAACATTTGATTTGGAGTCACTGTGTCTCATTCATCACTTCCATGATGGCTCTTTGAAAATGGAATATCTAAAGGTGACTATTACTGAGTCACAGCAGAGTTGTAGTTTGAGATTATGTCCTTTTGTTCGTGATCCATAACTTCAATTTCCATACAAAGTTCCTCAATGAACACTTAAATTGATCGTGAGAACCATTTATCATTAGATATTGTAAAGAATCCTAAGGGGGTGGGTGGGCGGCTGGGTAGCTCAGTGGATTGGGCGGCTGGGTAGCTCAGTGGATTGAGAGCCAAGCCTAAAGGTGGTCCTAGGTTCGAATCCGGCCTCAGCCACTTCCCAGCTGTGTGAACCTGGGCAAGTCACTTGACCCCCATTGCCTAGCCCTTACCACTCTTCTGCCTTGGAGCCAATACACAGTATATATATATATTTACATATACATATACATATATATACATATACATACATATACATATACATATATATAATATACAGTATATATATAAGGGTTTAAAAAAAAAGAAATAACTTGACTGGCATCGATGAATAGAATTAACATTTTAAAACAATATCATTAACATCTAAAAGAAAAAAATATTCATCCTGGGGTTGAGAAATCCCTTTAATATTAAAAATAGAAGCCGGGAAAGGAATTATTATTGGACATCCCTCTCAGGCAATGGAAATGATAGAAATCTCTCCACTACCTGTCTGGCTCTATGACCAGAGGTGGCAGTTCCAATTTTGCTCCCCAAGGAAGTTCTTTCCTATTGTCAAGCTGGTCTCTGCTGGTATCCTCCTTATGCAGTTCCACCTGTTGAGCTCTATTCAGATCGGAGCCATCCTGGGACCACAAAGAGAGCTGGGTAAGAGTAGGTGTGGATACAGCATGGACTCTTTCTTTAGTTCAGGTACCTCCCTGGGGACCTTTTGGGGAAGTCCTTCCTTCTATCCTCAGGCAGCAGCTTTGGAAATCAACCCACTGAAGAGCTTCCTCATGAAGGGTTATGGGTTGTTTTCAGCTGAGCTTTTTATGGCCACGGAGGGAAGGAAGAGAGGCTCAGCATAAAGGGTTGAATCAGCTGGGACTTGCACCGATTAGCCATTTGGCCAGCTTCTCCATTGTGCTTGTCCCAGAAGAAGAAGGCACTTGTTGATGGAGTGCCCTTTGTCAAAGGAAGCTTTGTGAAGCTCAGGCTTCTCCTGAAGTCCATGGTTCAGATCAGCAGGCGGCTTTTTGAGTGTCGTAATGAATGAAGCCTCCAGCAAGCCAAATAGCCTGGGGACCTGTGGCCATTTAGCCTTGAAGCCATGTAGTCAGGCTCCTAGCTACCAAAAACCGAAACCAACCAACCCTGGGAAAGTTGCAAACCCTTGAGTAGTTCAGTAAAAGGAAGTTGCAGCGCAGCTGAGTGGCTCAGTGGACAGAGAGCTGGGCCTCAAGACCAGAGGTCGTAGGTTCGAATCTGACCCCAGACTTTTCTTCATTTTCTAACTCTGGGCAAGTACTACAAGCCAACAAAAATCTGTACTTTCTATTACTGCTGTCAACATTTGCTTTTGGAGTCACTGTGTCTCATTCATCACTTCCATGATGGCTCTTTGAAAATGGAATATCTAAAGGCGACTATTACTGAGTCACAGCAGAGTTGTAGTTTGAGATTATGTCCTTTTGTTCGTGATCCATAACTTCAATTTCCATACAAAGTTCCTCAATGAACACTTAAATTGATCGTGAGAACCATTTATCATTAGATATTGTAAAGAATCCTAAGGGGGTGGGTGGGCGGCTGGGTAGCTCAGTGGATTGGGCGGCTGGGTAGCTAAGTGGATTGAGAGCCAAGCCTTGAGGTGGGAGGTCCTAGGTTCGAATCCGGCCTCAGCCACTTCCCAGCTGTGTGAACCTGGGCAAGTCACTTGACCCCCATTGCCTAGCCCTTACCACTCTTCTGCCTTGGAGCCAATACACAGTATATATATATATTTACATATACATATACATATATATACATATACATACATATACATATACATATATATAATATACAGTATATATATAAGGGTTTAAAAAAAAAGAAATAACTTGACTGGCATCGATGAATAGAATTAACATTTTAAAACAATATCATTAACATCTAAAAGAAAAAAATATTCATCCTGGGGTTGAGAAATCCCTTTAATATTAAAAATAGAAGCCGGGAAAGGAATTATTATTGGACATCCCTCTCAGGCAATGGAAATGATAGAAATCTCTCCACTACCTGTCTGGCTCTATGACCAGAGGTGGCAGTTCCAATTTTGCTCCCCAAGGAAGTTCTTTCCTATTGTCAAGCTGGTCTCTGCTGGTATCCTCCTTATGCAGTTCCACCTGTTGAGCTCTATTCAGATCGGAGCCATCCTGGGACCACAAAGAGAGCTGGGTAAGAGTAGGTGTGGATACAGCATGGACTCTTTCTTTAGTTCAGGTACCTCCCTGGGGACCTTTTGGGGAAGTCCTTCCTTCTATCCTCAGGCAGCAGCTTTGGAAATCAACCCACTGAAGAGCTTCCTCATGAAGGGTTATGGGTTGTTTTCAGCTGAGCTTTTTATGGCCACGGAGGGAAGGAAGAGAGGCTCAGCATAAAGGGTTGAATCAGCTGGGACTTGCACCGATTAGCCATTTGGCCAGCTTCTCCATTGTGCTTGTCCCAGAAGAAGAAGGCACTTGTTGATGGAGTGCCCTTTGTCAAAGGAAGCTTTGTGAAGCTCAGGCTTCTCCTGAAGTCCATGGTTCAGATCAGCAGGCGGCTTTTTGAGTGTCGTAATGAATGAAGCCTCCAGCAAGCCAAATAGCCTGGGGACCTGTGGCCATTTAGCCTTGAAGCCATGTAGTCAGGCTCCTAGCTACCAAAAACCGAAACCAACCAACCCTGGGAAAGTTGCAAACCCTTGAGTAGTTCAGTAAAAGGAAGTTGCAGCGCAGCTGAGTGGCTCAGTGGACAGAGAGCTGGGCCTCAAGACCAGAGGTCGTAGGTTCGAATCTGACCCCAGACTTTTCTTCATTTTCTAACTCTGGGCAAGTACTACAAGCCAAATTCTATTACTGCTGTCAACATTTGCTTTTGGAGTCACTGTGTCTCATTCATCACTTCCATGATGGCTCTTTGAAAATGGAATATCTAAAGGCGACTAATACTGAGTCACAGCAGAGTTGTAGTTTGAGATTATGTCCTTTCGTTCGTGATCCATAACTTCAATTTCCATACAAAGTTCCTCAATGAACACTTAAATTGATCGTGAGAACCATTTATCATTAGATATTGTAAAGAATCCTAAGGGGGTGGGTGGGCGGCTGGGTAGCTCAGTGGATTGGGCGGCTGGGTAGCTAAGTGGATTGAGAGCCAAGCCTAGAGGTGGGAGGTCCTAGGTTCGAATCCGGCCTCAGCCACTTCCCAGCTGTGTGAACCTGGGCAAGTCACTTGACCCCCATTGCCTAGCCCTTACCACTCTTCTGCCTTGGAGCCAATACACAGTATATATATATATTTACATATACATATACATATATATACATATACATACATATACATATACATATATATAATATACAGTATATATATAAGGGTTTAAAAAAAAGAAATAACTTGACTGGCATCGATGAATAGAATTAACATTTTAAAACAATATCATTAACATCTAAAAGAAAAAAATATTCATCCTGGGGTTGAGAAATCCCTTTAATATTAAAAATAGAAGCCAGGAAAGGAATTATTATTGGACATCCCTCTCAGGCAATGGAAATGATAGAAATCTCTCCACTACCTGTCTGGCTCTATGACCAGAGGTGGCAGTTCCAATTTTGCTCCCCAAGGAAGTTCTTTCCTATTGTCAAGCTGGTCTCTGCTGGTATCCTCCTTATGCAGTTCCACCTGTTGAGCTCTATTCAGATCGGAGCCATCCTGGGACCACAAAGAGAGCTGGGTAAGAGTAGGTGTGGATACAGCATGGACTCTTTCTTTAGTTCAGGTACCTCCCTGGGGACCTTTTGGGGAAGTCCTTCCTTCTATCCTCAGGCAGCAGCTTTGGAAATCAACCCACTGAAGAGCTTCCTCATGAAGGGTTATGGGTTGTTTTCAGCTGAGCTTTTTATGGCCACGGAGGGAAGGAAGAGAGGCTCAGCATAAAGGGTTGAATCAGCTGGGACTTGCACCGATTAGCCATTTGGCCAGCTTCTCCATTGAGCTTGTCCCAGAAGAAGAAGGCACTTGTTGATGGAGTGCCCTTTGTCAAAGGAAGCTTTGTGAAGCTCAGGCTTCTCCTGAAGTCCATGGTTCAGATCAGCAGGCGGCTTTTTGAGTGTCGTAATGAATGAAGCCTCCAGCAAGCCAAATAGCCTGGGGACCTGTGGCCATTTAGCCTTGAAGCCATGTAGTCAGGCTCCTAGCTACCAAAAACCGAAACCAACCAACCCTTGGAAAGTTGCAAACCCTTGAGTAGTTCAGTAAAAGGAAGTTGCAGCGCAGCTGAGTGGCTCAGTGGACAGAGAGCTGGGCCTCAAGACCAGAGGTCGTAGGTTCGAATCTGACCCCAGACTTTTCTTCATTTTCTAACTCTGGGCAAGTACTACAAGCCAAATTCTATTACTGCTGTCAACATTTGATTTGGAGTCACTGTGTCTCATTCATCACTTCCATGATGGCTCTTTGAAAATGGAATATCTAAAGGTGACTATTACTGAGTCACAGCAGAGTTGTAGTTTGAGATTATGTCCTTTTGTTCGTGATCCATAACTTCAATTTCCATACAAAGTTCCTCAATGAACACTTAAATTGATCGTGAGAACCATTTATCATTAGATATTGTAAAGAATCCTAAGGGGGTGGGTGGGCGGCTGGGTAGCTCAGTGGATTGGGCGGCTGGGTAGCTCAGTGGATTGAGAGCCAAGCCTAAAGGTGGTCCTAGGTTCGAATCCGGCCTCAGCCACTTCCCAGCTGTGTGAACCTGGGCAAGTCACTTGACCCCCATTGCCTAGCCCTTACCACTCTTCTGCCTTGGAGCCAATACACAGTATATATATATATTTACATATACATATACATATATATACATATACATACATATACATATACATATATATAATATACAGTATATATATAAGGGTTTAAAAAAAAAGAAATAACTTGACTGGCATCGATGAATAGAATTAACATTTTAAAACAATATCATTAACATCTAAAAGAAAAAAATATTCATCCTGGGGTTGAGAAATCCCTTTAATATTAAAAATAGAAGCCGGGAAAGGAATTATTATTGGACATCCCTCTCAGGCAATGGAAATGATAGAAATCTCTCCACTACCTGTCTGGCTCTATGACCAGAGGTGGCAGTTCCAATTTTGCTCCCCAAGGAAGTTCTTTCCTATTGTCAAGCTGGTCTCTGCTGGTATCCTCCTTATGCAGTTCCACCTGTTGAGCTCTATTCAGATCGGAGCCATCCTGGGACCACAAAGAGAGCTGGGTAAGAGTAGGTGTGGATACAGCATGGACTCTTTCTTTAGTTCAGGTACCTCCCTGGGGACCTTTTGGGGAAGTCCTTCCTTCTATCCTCAGGCAGCAGCTTTGGAAATCAACCCACTGAAGAGCTTCCTCATGAAGGGTTATGGGTTGTTTTCAGCTGAGCTTTTTATGGCCACGGAGGGAAGGAAGAGAGGCTCAGCATAAAGGGTTGAATCAGCTGGGACTTGCACCGATTAGCCATTTGGCCAGCTTCTCCATTGTGCTTGTCCCAGAAGAAGAAGGCACTTGTTGATGGAGTGCCCTTTGTCAAAGGAAGCTTTGTGAAGCTCAGGCTTCTCCTGAAGTCCATGGTTCAGATCAGCAGGCGGCTTTTTGAGTGTCGTAATGAATGAAGCCTCCAGCAAGCCAAATAGCCTGGGGACCTGTGGCCATTTAGCCTTGAAGCCATGTAGTCAGGCTCCTAGCTACCAAAAACCGAAACCAACCAACCCTGGGAAAGTTGCAAACCCTTGAGTAGTTCAGTAAAAGGAAGTTGCAGCGCAGCTGAGTGGCTCAGTGGACAGAGAGCTGGGCCTCAAGACCAGAGGTCGTAGGTTCGAATCTGACCCCAGACTTTTCTTCATTTTCTAACTCTGGGCAAGTACTACAAGCCAACAAAAATCTGTACTTTCTATTACTGCTGTCAACATTTGCTTTTGGAGTCACTGTGTCTCATTCATCACTTCCATGATGGCTCTTTGAAAATGGAATATCTAAAGGCGACTATTACTGAGTCACAGCAGAGTTGTAGTTTGAGATTATGTCCTTTTGTTCGTGATCCATAACTTCAATTTCCATACAAAGTTCCTCAATGAACACTTAAATTGATCGTGAGAACCATTTATCATTAGATATTGTAAAGAATCCTAAGGGGGTGGGTGGGCGGCTGGGTAGCTCAGTGGATTGGGCGGCTGGGTAGCTAAGTGGATTGAGAGCCAAGCCTTGAGGTGGGAGGTCCTAGGTTCGAATCCGGCCTCAGCCACTTCCCAGCTGTGTGAACCTGGGCAAGTCACTTGACCCCCATTGCCTAGCCCTTACCACTCTTCTGCCTTGGAGCCAATACACAGTATATATATATATTTACATATACATATACATATATATACATATACATACATATACATATACATATATATAATATACAGTATATATATAAGGGTTTAAAAAAAAAGAAATAACTTGACTGGCATCGATGAATAGAATTAACATTTTAAAACAATATAATTAACATCTAAAAGAAAAAAATATTCATCCTGGGGTTGAGAAATCCCTTTAATATTAAAAATAGAAGCCAGGAAAGGAATTATTATTGGACATCCCTCTCAGGCAATGGAAATGATAGAAATCTCTCCACTACCTGTCTGGCTCTATGACCAGAGGTGGCAGTTCCAATTTTGCTCCCCAAGGAAGTTCTTTCCTATTGTCAAGCTGGTCTCTGCTGGTATCCTCCTTATGCAGTTCCACCTGTTGAGCTCTATTCAGATCGGAGCCATCCTGGGACCACAAAGAGAGCTGGGTAAGAGTAGGTGTGGATACAGCATGGACTCTTTCTTTAGTTCAGGTACCTCCCTGGGGACCTTTTGGGGAAGTCCTTCCTTCTATCCTCAGGCAGCAGCTTTGGAAATCAACCCACTGAAGAGCTTCCTCATGAAGGGTTATGGGTTGTTTTCAGCTGAGCTTTTTATGGCCACGGAGGGAAGGAAGAGAGGCTCAGCATAAAGGGTTGAATCAGCTGGGACTTGCACCGATTAGCCATTTGGCCAGCTTCTCCATTGTGCTTGTCCCAGAAGAAGAAGGCACTTGTTGATGGAGTGCCCTTTGTCAAAGGAAGCTTTGTGAAGCTCAGGCTTCTCCTGAAGTCCATGGTTCAGATCAGCAGGCGGCTTTTTGAGTGTCGTAATGAATGAAGCCTCCAGCAAGCCAAATAGCCTGGGGACCTGTGGCCATTTAGCCTTGAAGCCATGTAGTCAGGCTCCTAGCTACCAAAAACCGAAACCAACCAACCCTGGGAAAGTTGCAAACCCTTGAGTAGTTCAGTAAAAGGAAGTTGCAGCGCAGCTGAGTGGCTCAGTGGACAGAGAGCTGGGCCTCAAGACCAGAGGTCGTAGGTTCGAATCTGACCCCAGACTTTTCTTCATTTTCTAACTCTGGGCAAGTACTACAAGCCAAATTCTATTACTGCTGTCAACATTTGCTTTTGGAGTCACTGTGTCTCATTCATCACTTCCATGATGGCTCTTTGAAAATGGAATATCTAAAGGCGACTATTACTGAGTCACAGCAGAGTTGTAGTTTGAGATTATGTCCTTTTGTTCGTGATCCATAACTTCAATTTCCATACAAAGTTCCTCAATGAACACTTAAATTGATCGTGAGAACCATTTATCATTAGATATTGTAAAGAATCCTAAGGGGGTGGGTGGGCGGCTGGGTAGCTCAGTGGATTGGGCGGCTGGGTAGCTCAGTGGATTGAGAGCCAAGCCTAAAGGTGGTCCTAGGTTCGAATCCGGCCTCAGCCACTTCCAAGCTGTGTGAACCTGGGCAAGTCACTTGACCCCCATTGCCTAGCCCTTACCACTCTTCTGCCTTGGAGCCAATACACAGTATATATATATATTTACATATACATATACATATATATACATATACATACATATACATATACATATATATAATATACAGTATATATATAAGGGTTTAAAAAAAAAGAAATAACTTGACTGGCATCGATGAATAGAATTAACATTTTAAAACAATATCATTAACATCTAAAAGAAAAAAATATTCATCCTGGGGTTGAGAAATCCCTTTAATATTAAAAATAGAAGCCGGGAAAGGAATTATTATTGGACATCCCTCTCAGGCAATGGAAATGATAGAAATCTCTCCACTACCTGTCTGGCTCTATGACCAGAGGTGGCAGTTCCAATTTTGCTCCCCAAGGAAGTTCTTTCCTATTGTCAAGCTGGTCTCTGCTGGTATCCTCCTTATGCAGTTCCACCTGTTGAGCTCTATTCAGATCGGAGCCATCCTGGGACCACAAAGAGAGCTGGGTAAGAGTAGGTGTGGATACAGCATGGACTCTTTCTTTAGTTCAGGTACCTCCCTGGGGACCTTTTGGGGAAGTCCTTCCTTCTATCCTCAGGCAGCAGCTTTGGAAATCAACCCACTGAAGAGCTTCCTCATGAAGGGTTATGGGTTGTTTTCAGCTGAGCTTTTTATGGCCACGGAGGGAAGGAAGAGAGGCTCAGCATAAAGGGTTGAATCAGCTGGGACTTGCACCGATTAGCCATTTGGCCAGCTTCTCCATTGTGCTTGTCCCAGAAGAAGAAGGCACTTGTTGATGGAGTGCCCTTTGTCAAAGGAAGCTTTGTGAAGCTCAGGCTTCTCCTGAAGTCCATGGTTCAGATCAGCAGGCGGCTTTTTGAGTGTCGTAATGAATGAAGCCTCCAGCAAGCCAAATAGCCTGGGGACCTGTGGCCATTTAGCCTTGAAGCCATGTAGTCAGGCTCCTAGCTACCAAAAACCGAAACCAACCAACCCTGGGAAAGTTGCAAACCCTTGAGTAGTTCAGTAAAAGGAAGTTGCAGCGCAGCTGAGTGGCTCAGTGGACAGAGAGCTGGGCCTCAAGACCAGAGGTCGTAGGTTCGAATCTGACCCCAGACTTTTCTTCATTTTCTAACTCTGGGCAAGTACTACAAGCCAAATTCTATTACTGCTGTCAACATTTGCTTTTGGAGTCACTGTGTCTCATTCATCACTTCCATGATGGCTCTTTGAAAATGGAATATCTAAAGGCGACTAATACTGAGTCACAGCAGAGTTGTAGTTTGAGATTATGTCCTTTCGTTCGTGATCCATAACTTCAATTTCCATACAAAGTTCCTCAATGAACACTTAAATTGATCGTGAGAACCATTTATCATTAGATATTGTAAAGAATCCTAAGGGGGTGGGTGGGCGGCTGGGTAGCTCAGTGGATTGGGCGGCTGGGTAGCTAAGTGGATTGAGAGCCAAGCCTAGAGGTGGGAGGTCCTAGGTTCGAATCCGGCCTCAGCCACTTCCCAGCTGTGTGAACCTGGGCAAGTCACTTGACCCCCATTGCCTAGCCCTTACCACTCTTCTGCCTTGGAGCCAATACACAGTATATATATATATTTACATATACATATACATATATATACATATACATACATATACATATACATATATATAATATACAGTATATATATAAGGGTTTAAAAAAAAAGAAATAACTTGACTGGCATCGATGAATAGAATTAACATTTTAAAACAATATCATTAACATCTAAAAGAAAAAAATATTCATCCTGGGGTTGAGAAATCCCTTTAATATTAAAAATAGAAGCCAGGAAAGGAATTATTATTGGACATCCCTCTCAGGCAATGGAAATGATAGAAATCTCTCCACTACCTGTCTGGCTCTATGACCAGAGGTGGCAGTTCCAATTTTGCTCCCCAAGGAAGTTCTTTCCTATTGTCAAGCTGGTCTCTGCTGGTATCCTCCTTATGCAGTTCCACCTGTTGAGCTCTATTCAGATCGGAGCCATCCTGGGACCACAAAGAGAGCTGGGTAAGAGTAGGTGTGGATACAGCATGGACTCTTTCTTTAGTTCAGGTACCTCCCTGGGGACCTTTTGGGGAAGTCCTTCCTTCTATCCTCAGGCAGCAGCTTTGGAAATCAACCCACTGAAGAGCTTCCTCATGAAGGGTTATGGGTTGTTTTCAGCTGAGCTTTTTATGGCCACGGAGGGAAGGAAGAGAGGCTCAGCATAAAGGGTTGAATCAGCTGGGACTTGCACCGATTAGCCATTTGGCCAGCTTCTCCATTGAGCTTGTCCCAGAAGAAGAAGGCACTTGTTGATGGAGTGCCCTTTGTCAAAGGAAGCTTTGTGAAGCTCAGGCTTCTCCTGAAGTCCATGGTTCAGATCAGCAGGCGGCTTTTTGAGTGTCGTAATGAATGAAGCCTCCAGCAAGCCAAATAGCCTGGGGACCTGTGGCCATTTAGCCTTGAAGCCATGTAGTCAGGCTCCTAGCTACCAAAAACCGAAACCAACCAACCCTTGGAAAGTTGCAAACCCTTGAGTAGTTCAGTAAAAGGAAGTTGCAGCGCAGCTGAGTGGCTCAGTGGACAGAGAGCTGGGCCTCAAGACCAGAGGTCGTAGGTTCGAATCTGACCCCAGACTTTTCTTCATTTTCTAACTCTGGGCAAGTACTACAAGCCAAATTCTATTACTGCTGTCAACATTTGATTTGGAGTCACTGTGTCTCATTCATCACTTCCATGATGGCTCTTTGAAAATGGAATATCTAAAGGTGACTATTACTGAGTCACAGCAGAGTTGTAGTTTGAGATTATGTCCTTTTGTTCGTGATCCATAACTTCAATTTCCATACAAAGTTCCTCAATGAACACTTAAATTGATCGTGAGAACCATTTATCATTAGATATTGTAAAGAATCCTAAGGGGGTGGGTGGGCGGCTGGGTAGCTCAGTGGATTGGGCGGCTGGGTAGCTCAGTGGATTGAGAGCCAAGCCTAAAGGTGGTCCTAGGTTCGAATCCGGCCTCAGCCACTTCCCAGCTGTGTGAACCTGGGCAAGTCACTTGACCCCCATTGCCTAGCCCTTACCACTCTTCTGCCTTGGAGCCAATACACAGTATATATATATATTTACATATACATATACATATATATACATATACATACATATACATATACATATATATAATATACAGTATATATATAAGGGTTTAAAAAAAAAGAAATAACTTGACTGGCATCGATGAATAGAATTAACATTTTAAAACAATATCATTAACATCTAAAAGAAAAAAATATTCATCCTGGGGTTGAGAAATCCCTTTAATATTAAAAATAGAAGCCGGGAAAGGAATTATTATTGGACATCCCTCTCAGGCAATGGAAATGATAGAAATCTCTCCACTACCTGTCTGGCTCTATGACCAGAGGTGGCAGTTCCAATTTTGCTCCCCAAGGAAGTTCTTTCCTATTGTCAAGCTGGTCTCTGCTGGTATCCTCCTTATGCAGTTCCACCTGTTGAGCTCTATTCAGATCGGAGCCATCCTGGGACCACAAAGAGAGCTGGGTAAGAGTAGGTGTGGATACAGCATGGACTCTTTCTTTAGTTCAGGTACCTCCCTGGGGACCTTTTGGGGAAGTCCTTCCTTCTATCCTCAGGCAGCAGCTTTGGAAATCAACCCACTGAAGAGCTTCCTCATGAAGGGTTATGGGTTGTTTTCAGCTGAGCTTTTTATGGCCACGGAGGGAAGGAAGAGAGGCTCAGCATAAAGGGTTGAATCAGCTGGGACTTGCACCGATTAGCCATTTGGCCAGCTTCTCCATTGTGCTTGTCCCAGAAGAAGAAGGCACTTGTTGATGGAGTGCCCTTTGTCAAAGGAAGCTTTGTGAAGCTCAGGCTTCTCCTGAAGTCCATGGTTCAGATCAGCAGGCGGCTTTTTGAGTGTCGTAATGAATGAAGCCTCCAGCAAGCCAAATAGCCTGGGGACCTGTGGCCATTTAGCCTTGAAGCCATGTAGTCAGGCTCCTAGCTACCAAAAACCGAAACCAACCAACCCTGGGAAAGTTGCAAACCCTTGAGTAGTTCAGTAAAAGGAAGTTGCAGCGCAGCTGAGTGGCTCAGTGGACAGAGAGCTGGGCCTCAAGACCAGAGGTCGTAGGTTCGAATCTGACCCCAGACTTTTCTTCATTTTCTAACTCTGGGCAAGTACTACAAGCCAACAAAAATCTGTACTTTCTATTACTGCTGTCAACATTTGCTTTTGGAGTCACTGTGTCTCATTCATCACTTCCATGATGGCTCTTTGAAAATGGAATATCTAAAGGCGACTATTACTGAGTCACAGCAGAGTTGTAGTTTGAGATTATGTCCTTTTGTTCGTGATCCATAACTTCAATTTCCATACAAAGTTCCTCAATGAACACTTAAATTGATCGTGAGAACCATTTATCATTAGATATTGTAAAGAATCCTAAGGGGGTGGGTGGGCGGCTGGGTAGCTCAGTGGATTGGGCGGCTGGGTAGCTCAGTGGATTGAGAGCCAAGCCTTGAGGTGGGAGGTCCTAGGTTCGAATCCGGCCTCAGCCACTTCCCAGCTGTGTGAACCTGGGCAAGTCACTTGACCCCCATTGCCTAGCCCTTACCACTCTTCTGCCTTGGAGCCAATACACAGTATATATATATATTTACATATACATATACATATATATACATATACATACATATACATATACATATATATAATATACAGTATATATATAAGGGTTTAAAAAAAAAGAAATAACTTGACTGGCATCGATGAATAGAATTAACATTTTAAAACAATATAATTAACATCTAAAAGAAAAAAATATTCATCCTGGGGTTGAGAAATCCCTTTAATATTAAAAATAGAAGCCAGGAAAGGAATTATTATTGGACATCCCTCTCAGGCAATGGAAATGATAGAAATCTCTCCACTACCTGTCTGGCTCTATGACCAGAGGTGGCAGTTCCAATTTTGCTCCCCAAGGAAGTTCTTTCCTATTGTCAAGCTGGTCTCTGCTGGTATCCTCCTTATGCAGTTCCACCTGTTGAGCTCTATTCAGATCGGAGCCATCCTGGGACCACAAAGAGAGCTGGGTAAGAGTAGGTGTGGATACAGCATGGACTCCTTCTTTAGTTCAGGTACCTCCCTGGGGACCTTTTGGGGAAGTCCTTCCTTCTATCCTCAGGCAGCAGCTTTGGAAATCAACCCACTGAAGAGCTTCCTCATGAAGGGTTATGGGTTGTTTTCAGCTGAGCTTTTTATGGCCACGGAGGGAAGGAAGAGAGGCTCAGCATAAAGGGTTGAATCAGCTGGGACTTGCACCGATTAGCCATTTGGCCAGCTTCTCCATTGTGCTTGTCCCAGAAGAAGAAGGCACTTGTTGATGGAGTGCCCTTTGTCAAAGGAAGCTTTGTGAAGCTCAGGCTTCTCCTGAAGTCCATGGTTCAGATCAGCAGGCGGCTTTTTGAGTGTCGTAATGAATGAAGCCTCCAGCAAGCCAAATAGCCTGGGGACCTGTGGCCATTTAGCCTTGAAGCCATGTAGTCAGGCTCCTAGCTACCAAAAACCGAAACCAACCAACCCTGGGAAAGTTGCAAACCCTTGAGTAGTTCAGTAAAAGGAAGTTGCAGCGCAGCTGAGTGGCTCAGTGGACAGAGAGCTGGGCCTCAAGACCAGAGGTCGTAGGTTCGAATCTGACCCCAGACTTTTCTTCATTTTCTAACTCTGGGCAAGTACTACAAGCCAAATTCTATTACTGCTGTCAACATTTGCTTTTGGAGTCACTGTGTCTCATTCATCACTTCCATGATGGCTCTTTGAAAATGGAATATCTAAAGGCGACTATTACTGAGTCACAGCAGAGTTGTAGTTTGAGATTATGTCCTTTTGTTCGTGATCCATAACTTCAATTTCCATACAAAGTTCCTCAATGAACACTTAAATTGATCGTGAGAACCATTTATCATTAGATATTGTAAAGAATCCTAAGGGGGTGGGTGGGCGGCTGGGTAGCTCAGTGGATTGGGCGGCTGGGTAGCTAAGTGGATTGAGAGCCAAGCCTAAAGGTGGTCCTAGGTTCGAATCCGGCCTCAGCCACTTCCAAGCTGTGTGAACCTGGGCAAGTCACTTGACCCCCATTGCCTAGCCCTTACCACTCTTCTGCCTTGGATCCAATACACAGTATATATATATATTTACATATACATATACATATATATACATATACATACATATACATATACATATATATAATATACAGTATATATATAAGGGTTTAAAAAAAAAGAAATAACTTGACTGGCATCGATGAATAGAATTAACATTTTAAAACAATATCATTAACATCTAAAAGAAAAAAATATTCATCCTGGGGTTGAGAAATCCCTTTAATATTAAAAATAGAAGCCGGGAAAGGAATTATTATTGGACATCCCTCTCAGGCAATGGAAATGATAGAAATCTCTCCACTACCTGTCTGGCTCTATGACCAGAGGTGGCAGTTCCAATTTTGCTCCCCAAGGAAGTTCTTTCCTATTGTCAAGCTGGTCTCTGCTGGTATCCTCCTTATGCAGTTCCACCTGTTGAGCTCTATTCAGATCGGAGCCATCCTGGGACCACAAAGAGAGCTGGGTAAGAGTAGGTGTGGATACAGCATGGACTCTTTCTTTAGTTCAGGTACCTCCCTGGGGACCTTTTGGGGAAGTCCTTCCTTCTATCCTCAGGCAGCAGCTTTGGAAATCAACCCACTGAAGAGCTTCCTCATGAAGGGTTATGGGTTGTTTTCAGCTGAGCTTTTTATGGCCACGGAGGGAAGGAAGAGAGGCTCAGCATAAAGGGTTGAATCAGCTGGGACTTGCACCGATTAGCCATTTGGCCAGCTTCTCCATTGAGCTTGTCCCAGAAGAAGAAGGCACTTGTTGATGGAGTGCCCTTTGTCAAAGGAAGCTTTGTGAAGCTCAGGCTTCTCCTGAAGTCCATGGTTCAGATCAGCAGGCGGCTTTTTGAGTGTCGTAATGAATGAAGCCTCCAGCAAGCCAAATAGCCTGGGGACCTGTGGCCATTTAGCCTTGAAGCCATGTAGTCAGGCTCCTAGCTACCAAAAACCGAAACCAACCAACCCTGGGAAAGTTGCAAACCCTTGAGTAGTTCAGTAAAAGGAAGTTGCAGCGCAGCTGAGTGGCTCAGTGGACAGAGAGCTGGGCCTCAAGACCAGAGGTCGTAGGTTCGAATCTGACCCCAGACTTTTCTTCATTTTCTAACTCTGGGCAAGTACTACAAGCCAACAAAAATCTGTACTTTCTATTACTGCTGTCAACATTTGCTTTTGGAGTCACTGTGTCTCATTCATCACTTCCATGATGGCTCTTTGAAAATGGGATATCTAAAGGCGACTATTACTGAGTCACAGCAGAGTTGTAGTTTGAGATTATGTCCTTTTGTTCGTGATCCATAACTTCAATTTCCATACAAAGTTCCTCAATGAACACTTAAATTGATCGTGAGAACCATTTATCATTAGATATTGTAAAGAATCCTAAGGGGGTGGGTGGGCGGATGGGTAGCTCAGTGGATTGAGAGCCAAGCCTAGAGGTGGGAGGTCCTAGGTTCGAATCCAGCCTCAGCCACTTCCCAGCTGTGTGAACCTGGGCAAGTCACTTGACCCCCATTGCCTAGCCCTTACCACTCTTCTGCCTTGGAGCCAATACACAGTATATATATATATATATATATATATATATATATATATATATATATATATATATATATATATATATATATATATATACATACATACATATACATATACATATATATAATATACAGTATATATATAAGGGTTTAAAAAAAAGAAATAACTTGACTGGCATCGATGAATAGAATTAACATTTTAAAACAATATCATTAACATCTAAAAGAAAAAAATATTCATCCTGGGGTTGAGAAATCCCTTTAATATTAAAAATAGAAGCCAGGAAAGGAATTATTATTGGACATCCCTCTCAGGCAATGGAAATGATAGAAATCTCTCCACTACCTGTCTGGCTCTATGACCAGAGGTGGCAGTTCCAATTTTGCTCCCCAAGGAAGTTCTTTCCTATTGTCAAGCTGGTCTCTGCTGGTATCCTCCTTATGCAGTTCCACCTGTTGAGCTCTATTCAGATCGGAGCCATCCTGGGACCACAAAGAGAGCTGGGTAAGAGTAGGTGTGGATACAGCATGGACTCTTTCTTTAGTTCAGGTACCTCCCTGGGGACCTTTTGGGGAAGTCCTTCCTTCTATCCTCAGGCAGCAGCTTTGGAAATCAACCCACTGAAGAGCTTCCTCATGAAGGGTTATGGGTTGTTTTCAGCTGAGCTTTTTATGGCCACGGAGGGAAGGAAGAGAGGCTCAGCATAAAGGGTTGAATCAGCTGGGACTTGCACCGATTAGCCATTTGGCCAGCTTCTCCATTGTGCTTGTCCCAGAAGAAGAAGGCACTTGTTGATGGAGTGCCCTTTGTCAAAGGAAGCTTTGTGAAGCTCAGGCTTCTCCTGAAGTCCATGGTTCAGATCAGCAGGCGGCTTTTTGAGTGTCGTAATGAATGAAGCCTCCAGCAAGCCAAATAGCCTGGGGACCTGTGGCCATTTAGCCTTGAAGCCATGTAGTCAGGCTCCTAGCTACCAAAAACCGAAACCAACCAACCCTGGGAAAGTTGCAAACCCTTGAGTAGTTCAGTAAAAGGAAGTTGCAGCGCAGCTGAGTGGCTCAGTGGACAGAGAGCTGGGCCTCAAGACCAGAGGTCGTAGGTTCGAATCTGACCCCAGACTTTTCTTCATTTTCTAACTCTGGGCAAGTACTACAAGCCAAATTCTATTACTGCTGTCAACATTTGCTTTTGGAGTCACTGTGTCTCATTCATCACTTCCATGATGGCTCTTTGAAAATGGAATATCTAAAGGCGACTATTACTGAGTCACAGCAGAGTTGTAGTTTGAGATTATGTCCTTTTGTTCGTGATCCATAACTTCAATTTCCATACAAAGTTCCTCAATGAACACTTAAATTGATCGTGAGAACCATTTATCATTAGATATTGTAAAGAATCCTAAGGGGGTGGGTGGGCGGCTGGGTAGCTCAGTGGATTGGGCGGCTGGGTAGCTCAGTGGATTGAGAGCCAAGCCTAAAGGTGGTCCTAGGTTCGAATCCGGCCTCAGCCACTTCCCAGCTGTGTGAACCTGGGCAAGTCACTTGACCCCCATTGCCTAGCCCTTACCACTCTTCTGCCTTGGAGCCAATACACAGTATATATATATATATACATATACATATACATATATATACATATACATACATATACATATATATAATATACAGTATATATATAAGGGTTTAAAAAAAAAGAAATAACTTGACTGGCATCGATGAATAGAATTAACATTTTAAAACAATATAATTAACATCTAAAAGAAAAAAATATTCATCCTGGGGTTGAGAAATCCCTTTAATATTAAAAATAGAAGCCAGGAAAGGAATTATTATTGGACATCCCTCTCAGGCAATGGAAATGATAGAAATCTCTCCACTACCTGTCTGGCTCTATGACCAGAGGTGGCAGTTCCAATTTTGCTCCCCAAGGAAGTTCTTTCCTATTGTCAAGCTGGTCTCTGCTGGTATCCTCCTTATGCAGTTCCACCTGTTGAGCTCTATTCAGATCGGAGCCATCCTGGGACCACAAAGAGAGCTGGGTAAGAGTAGGTGTGGATACAGCATGGACTCTTTCTTTAGTTCAGGTACCTCCCTGGGGACCTTTTGGGGAAGTCCTTCCTTCTATCCTCAGGCAGCAGCTTTGGAAATCAACCCACTGAAGAGCTTCCTCATGAAGGGTTATGGGTTGTTTTCAGCTGAGCTTTTTATGGCCACGGAGGGAAGGAAGAGAGGCTCAGCATAAAGGGTTGAATCAGCTGGGACTTGCACCGATTAGCCATTTGGCCAGCTTCTCCATTGTGCTTGTCCCAGAAGAAGAAGGCACTTGTTGATGGAGTGCCCTTTGTCAAAGGAAGCTTTGTGAAGCTCAGGCTTCTCCTGAAGTCCATGGTTCAGATCAGCAGGCGGCTTTTTGAGTGTCGTAATGAATGAAGCCTCCAGCAAGCCAAATAGCCTGGGGACCTGTGGCCATTTAGCCTTGAAGCCATGTAGTCAGGCTCCTAGCTACCAAAAACCGAAACCAACCAACCCTGGGAAAGTTGCAAACCCTTGAGTAGTTCAGTAAAAGGAAGTTGCAGCGCAGCTGAGTGGCTCAGTGGACAGAGAGCTGGGCCTCAAGACCAGAGGTCGTAGGTTCGAATCTGACCCCAGACTTTTCTTCATTTTCTAACTCTGGGCAAGTACTACAAGCCAAATTCTATTACTGCTGTCAACATTTGATTTGGAGTCACTGTGTCTCATTCATCACTTCCATGATGGCTCTTTGAAAATGGAATATCTAAAGGCGACTATTACTGAGTCACAGCAGAGTTGTAGTTTGAGATTATGTCCTTTTGTTCGTGATCCATAACTTCAATTTCCATACAAAGTTCCTCAATGAACACTTAAATTGATCGTGAGAACCATTTATCATTAGATATTGTAAAGAATCCTAAGGGGGTGGGTGGGCGGCTGGGTAGCTCAGTG
>NC_077233.1:218043016-218110516 GCF_027887165.1 Monodelphis domestica | reverse complement strand
AGAAGCCGGGAAAGGAATTATTATTGGACATCCCTCTCAGGCAATGGAAATGATAGAAATCTCTCCACTACCTGTCTGGCTCTATGACCAGAGGTGGCAGTTCCAATTTTGCTCCCCAAGGAAGTTCTTTCCTATTGTCAAGCTGGTCTCTGCTGGTATCCTCCTTATGCAGTTCCACCTGTTGAGCTCTATTCAGATCGGAGCCATCCTGGGACCACAAAGAGAGCTGGGTAAGAGTAGGTGTGGATACAGCATGGACTCTTTCTTTAGTTCAGGTACCTCCCTGGGGACCTTTTGGGGAAGTCCTTCCTTCTATCCTCAGGCAGCAGCTTTGGAAATCAACCCACTGAAGAGCTTCCTCATGAAGGGTTATGGGTTGTTTTCAGCTGAGCTTTTTATGGCCACGGAGGGAAGGAAGAGAGGCTCAGCATAAAGGGTTGAATCAGCTGGGACTTGCACCGATTAGCCATTTGGCCAGCTTCTCCATTGTGCTTGTCCCAGAAGAAGAAGGCACTTGTTGATGGAGTGCCCTTTGTCAAAGGAAGCTTTGTGAAGCTCAGGCTTCTCCTGAAGTCCATGGTTCAGATCAGCAGGCGGCTTTTTGAGTGTCGTAATGAATGAAGCCTCCAGCAAGCCAAATAGCCTGGGGACCTGTGGCCATTTAGCCTTGAAGCCATGTAGTCAGGCTCCTAGCTACCAAAAACCGAAACCAACCAACCCTGGGAAAGTTGCAAACCCTTGAGTAGTTCAGTAAAAGGAAGTTGCAGCGCAGCTGAGTGGCTCAGTGGACAGAGAGCTGGGCCTCAAGACCAGAGGTCGTAGGTTCGAATCTGACCCCAGACTTTTCTTCATTTTCTAACTCTGGGCAAGTACTACAAGCCAACAAAAATCTGTACTTTCTATTACTGCTGTCAACATTTGCTTTTGGAGTCACTGTGTCTCATTCATCACTTCCATGATGGCTCTTTGAAAATGGAATATCTAAAGGCGACTATTACTGAGTCACAGCAGAGTTGTAGTTTGAGATTATGTCCTTTTGTTCGTGATCCATAACTTCAATTTCCATACAAAGTTCCTCAATGAACACTTAAATTGATCGTGAGAACCATTTATCATTAGATATTGTAAAGAATCCTAAGGGGGTGGGTGGGCGGCTGGGTAGCTCAGTGGATTGGGCGGCTGGGTAGCTCAGTGGATTGAGAGCCAAGCCTAGAGGTGGGAGGTCCTAGGTTCTAATCCGGCCTCAGCCACTTCCCAGCTGTGTGAACCTGGGCAAGTCACTTGACCCCCATTGCCTAGCCCTTACCACTCTTCTGCCTTGGAGCCAATACACAGTATATATATATATTTACATATACATATACATATATATACATATACATACATATACATATACATATATATAATATACAGTATATATATAAGGGTTTAAAAAAAAAGAAATAACTTGACTGGCATCGATGAATAGAATTAACATTTTAAAACAATATCATTAACATCTAAAAGAAAAAAATATTCATCCTGGGGTTGAGAAATCCCTTTAATATTAAAAATAGAAGCCAGGAAAGGAATTATTATTGGACATCCCTCTCAGGCAATGGAAATGATAGAAATCTCTCCACTACCTGTCTGGCTCTATGACCAGAGGTGGCAGTTCCAATTTTGCTCCCCAAGGAAGTTCTTTCCTATTGTCAAGCTGGTCTCTGCTGGTATCCTCCTTATGCAGTTCCACCTGTTGAGCTCTATTCAGATCGGAGCCATCCTGGGACCACAAAGAGAGCTGGGTAAGAGTAGGTGTGGATACAGCATGGACTCTTTCTTTAGTTCAGGTACCTCCCTGGGGACCTTTTGGGGAAGTCCTTCCTTCTATCCTCAGGCAGCAGCTTTGGAAATCAACCCACTGAAGAGCTTCCTCATGAAGGGTTATGGGTTGTTTTCAGCTGAGCTTTTTATGGCCACGGAGGGAAGGAAGAGAGGCTCAGCATAAAGGGTTGAATCAGCTGGGACTTGCACCGATTAGCCATTTGGCCAGCTTCTCCATTGTGCTTGTCCCAGAAGAAGAAGGCACTTGTTGATGGAGTGCCCTTTGTCAAAGGAAGCTTTGTGAAGCTCAGGCTTCTCCTGAAGTCCATGGTTCAGATCAGCAGGCGGCTTTTTGAGTGTCGTAATGAATGAAGCCTCCAGCAAGCCAAATAGCCTGGGGACCTGTGGCCATTTAGCCTTGAAGCCATGTAGTCAGGCTCCTAGCTACCAAAAACCGAAACCAACCAACCCTGGGAAAGTTGCAAACCCTTGAGTAGTTCAGTAAAAGGAAGTTGCAGCGCAGCTGAGTGGCTCAGTGGACAGAGAGCTGGGCCTCAAGACCAGAGGTCGTAGGTTCGAATCTGACCCCAGACTTTTCTTCATTTTCTAACTCTGGGCAAGTACTACAAGCCAAATTCTATTACTGCTGTCAACATTTGCTTTTGGAGTCACTGTGTCTCATTCATCACTTCCATGATGGCTCTTTGAAAATGGAATATCTAAAGGCGACTATTACTGAGTCACAGCAGAGTTGTAGTTTGAGATTATGTCCTTTTGTTCGTGATCCATAACTTCAATTTCCATACAAAGTTCCTCAATGAACACTTAAATTGATCGTGAGAACCATTTATCATTAGATATTGTAAAGAATCCTAAGGGGGTGGGTGGGCGGCTGGGTAGCTCAGTGGATTGGGCGGCTGGGTAGCTCAGTGGATTGAGAGCCAAGCCTAAAGGTGGTCCTAGGTTCGAATCCGGCCTCAGCCACTTCCCAGCTGTGTGAACCTGGGCAAGTCACTTGACCCCCATTGCCTAGCCCTTACCACTCTTCTGCCTTGGAGCCAATACACAGTATATATATATATATATACATATACATATACATATATATACATATACATACATATACATATATATAATATACAGTATATATATAAGGGTTTAAAAAAAAAGAAATAACTTGACTGGCATCGATGAATAGAATTAACATTTTAAAACAATATAATTAACATCTAAAAGAAAAAAATATTCATCCTGGGGTTGAGAAATCCCTTTAATATTAAAAATAGAAGCCAGGAAAGGAATTATTATTGGACATCCCTCTCAGGCAATGGAAATGATAGAAATCTCTCCACTACCTGTCTGGCTCTATGACCAGAGGTGGCAGTTCCAATTTTGCTCCCCAAGGAAGTTCTTTCCTATTGTCAAGCTGGTCTCTGCGGGTATCCTCCTTATGCAGTTCCACCTGTTGAGCTCTATTCAGATCGGAGCCATCCTGGGACCACAAAGAGAGCTGGGTAAGAGTAGGTGTGGATACAGCATGGACTCTTTCTTTAGTTCAGGTACCTCCCTGGGGACCTTTTGGGGAAGTCCTTCCTTCTATCCTCAGGCAGCAGCTTTGGAAATCAACCCACTGAAGAGCTTCCTCATGAAGGGTTATGGGTTGTTTTCAGCTGAGCTTTTTATGGCCACGGAGGGAAGGAAGAGAGGCTCAGCATAAAGGGTTGAATCAGCTGGGACTTGCACCGATTAGCCATTTGGCCAGCTTCTCCATTGTGCTTGTCCCAGAAGAAGAAGGCACTTGTTGATGGAGTGCCCTTTGTCAAAGGAAGCTTTGTGAAGCTCAGGCTTCTCCTGAAGTCCATGGTTCAGATCAGCAGGCGGCTTTTTGAGTGTCGTAATGAATGAAGCCTCCAGCAAGCCAAATAGCCTGGGGACCTGTGGCCATTTAGCCTTGAAGCCATGTAGTCAGGCTCCTAGCTACCAAAAACCGAAACCAACCAACCCTGGGAAAGTTGCAAACCCTTGAGTAGTTCAGTAAAAGGAAGTTGCAGCGCAGCTGAGTGGCTCAGTGGACAGAGAGCTGGGCCTCAAGACCAGAGGTCGTAGGTTCGAATCTGACCCCAGACTTTTCTTCATTTTCTAACTCTGGGCAAGTACTACAAGCCAAATTCTATTACTGCTGTCAACATTTGATTTGGAGTCACTGTGTCTCATTCATCACTTCCATGATGGCTCTTTGAAAATGGAATATCTAAAGGCGACTATTACTGAGTCACAGCAGAGTTGTAGTTTGAGATTATGTCCTTTTGTTCGTGATCCATAACTTCAATTTCCATACAAAGTTCCTCAATGAACACTTAAATTGATCGTGAGAACCATTTATCATTAGATATTGTAAAGAATCCTAAGGGGGTGGGTGGGCGGCTGGGTAGCTCAGTGGATTGGGCGGCTGGGTAGCTCAGTGGATTGAGAGCCAAGCCTAAAGGTGGTCCTAGGTTCGAATCCGGCCTCAGCCACTTCCAAGCTGTGTGAACCTGGGCAAGTCACTTGACCCCCATTGCCTAGCCCTTACCACTCTTCTGCCTTGGAGCCAATACACAGTATATATATATATTTACATATACATATACATATATATACATATACATACATATACATATACATATATATAATATACAGTATATATATAAGGGTTTAAAAAAAAAGAAATAACTTGACTGGCATCGATGAATAGAATTAACATTTTAAAACAATATCATTAACATCTAAAAGAAAAAAATATTCATCCTGGGGTTGAGAAATCCCTTTAATATTAAAAATAGAAGCCGGGAAAGGAATTATTATTGGACATCCCTCTCAGGCAATGGAAATGATAGAAATCTCTCCACTACCTGTCTGGCTCTATGACCAGAGGTGGCAGTTCCAATTTTGCTCCCCAAGGAAGTTCTTTCCTATTGTCAAGCTGGTCTCTGCTGGTATCCTCCTTATGCAGTTCCACCTGTTGAGCTCTATTCAGATCGGAGCCATCCTGGGACCACAAAGAGAGCTGGGTAAGAGTAGGTGTGGATACAGCATGGACTCTTTCTTTAGTTCAGGTACCTCCCTGGGGACCTTTTGGGGAAGTCCTTCCTTCTATCCTCAGGCAGCAGCTTTGGAAAACAACCCACTGAAGAGCTTCCTCATGAAGGGTTATGGGTTGTTTTCAGCTGAGCTTTTTATGGCCACGGAGGGAAGGAAGAGAGGCTCAGCATAAAGGGTTGAATCAGCTGGGACTTGCACCGATTAGCCATTTGGCCAGCTTCTCCATTGTGCTTGTCCCAGAAGAAGAAGGCACTTGTTGATGGAGTGCCCTTTGTCAAAGGAAGCTTTGTGAAGCTCAGGCTTCTCCTGAAGTCCATGGTTCAGATCAGCAGGCGGCTTTTTGAGTGTCGTAATGAATGAAGCCTCCAGCAAACCAAATAGCCTGGGGACCTGTGGCCATTTAGCCTTGAAGCCATGTAGTCAGGCTCCTAGCTACCAAAAACCGAAACCAACCAACCCTGGGAAAGTTGCAAACCCTTGAGTAGTTCAGTAAAAGGAAGTTGCAGCGCAGCTGAGTGGCTCAGTGGACAGAGAGCTGGGCCTCAAGACCAGAGGTCGTAGGTTCGAATCTGACCCCAGACTTTTCTTCATTTTCTAACTCTGGGCAAGTACTACAAGCCAACAAAAATCTGTACTTTCTATTACTGCTGTCAACATTTGCTTTTGGAGTCACTGTGTCTCATTCATCACTTCCATGATGGCTCTTTGAAAATGGAATATCTAAAGGCGACTATTACTGAGTCACAGCAGAGTTGTAGTTTGAGATTATGTCCTTTTGTTCGTGATCCATAACTTCAATTTCCATACAAAGTTCCTCAATGAACACTTAAATTGATCGTGAGAACCATTTATCATTAGATATTGTAAAGAATCCTAAGGGGGTGGGTGGGCGGATGGGTAGCTCAGTGGATTGAGAGCCAAGCCTAGAGGTGGGAGGTCCTAGGTTCGAATCCAGCCTCAGCCACTTCCCAGCTGTGTGAACCTGGGCAAGTCACTTGACCCCCATTGCCTAGCCCTTACCACTCTTCTGCCTTGGAGCCAATACACAGTATATATATATATATATATATATATATATATATATATATATATATATATATATATATATATATATACATACATACATATACATATACATATATATAATATACAGTATATATATAAGGGTTTAAAAAAAAAGAAATAACTTGACTGGCATCGATGAATAGAATTAACATTTTAAAACAATATCATTAACATCTAAAAGAAAAAAATATTCATCCTGGGGTTGAGAAATCCCTTTAATATTAAAAATAGAAGCCAGGAAATGAATTATTATTGGACATCCCTCTCAGGCAATGGAAATGATAGAAATCTCTCCACTACCTGTCTGGCTCTATGACCAGAGGTGGCAGTTCCAATTTTGCTCCCCAAGGAAGTTCTTTCCTATTGTCAAGCTGGTCTCTGCTGGTATCCTCCTTATGCAGTTCCACCTGTTGAGCTCTATTCAGATCGGAGCCATCCTGGGACCACAAAGAGAGCTGGGTAAGAGTAGGTGTGGATACAGCATGGACTCTTTCTTTAGTTCAGGTACCTCCCTGGGGACCTTTTGGGGAAGTCCTTCCTTCTATCCTCAGGCAGCAGCTTTGGAAATCAACCCACTGAAGAGCTTCCTCATGAAGGGTTATGGGTTGTTTTCAGCTGAGCTTTTTATGGCCACGGAGGGAAGGAAGAGAGGCTCAGCATAAAGGGTTGAATCAGCTGGGACTTGCACCGATTAGCCATTTGGCCAGCTTCTCCATTGTGCTTGTCCCAGAAGAAGAAGGCACTTGTTGATGGAGTGCCCTTTGTCAAAGGAAGCTTTGTGAAGCTCAGGCTTCTCCTGAAGTCCATGGTTCAGATCAGCAGGCGGCTTTTTGAGTGTCGTAATGAATGAAGCCTCCAGCAAGCCAAATAGCCTGGGGACCTGTGGCCATTTAGCCTTGAAGCCATGTAGTCAGGCTCCTAGCTACCAAAAACCGAAACCAACCAACCCTGGGAAAGTTGCAAACCCTTGAGTAGTTCAGTAAAAGGAAGTTGCAGCGCAGCTGAGTGGCTCAGTGGACAGAGAGCTGGGCCTCAAGACCAGAGGTCGTAGGTTCGAATCTGACCCCAGACTTTTCTTCATTTTCTAACTCTGGGCAAGTACTACAAGCCAAATTCTATTACTGCTGTCAACATTTGCTTTTGGAGTCACTGTGTCTCATTCATCACTTCCATGATGGCTCTTTGAAAATGGAATATCTAAAGGCGACTATTACTGAGTCACAGCAGAGTTGTAGTTTGAGATTATGTCCTTTTGTTCGTGATCCATAACTTCAATTTCCATACAAAGTTCCTCAATGAACACTTAAATTGATCGTGAGAACCATTTATCATTAGATATTGTAAAGAATCCTAAGGGGGTGGGTGGGCGGCTGGGTAGCTCAGTGGATTGGGCGGCTGGGTAGCTCAGTGGATTGAGAGCCAAGCCTAAAGGTGGTCCTAGGTTCGAATCCGGCCTCAGCCACTTCCCAGCTGTGTGAACCTGGGCAAGTCACTTGACCCCCATTGCCTAGCCCTTACCACTCTTCTGCCTTGGAGCCAATACACAGTATATATATATATATACATATACATATACATATATATACATATACATACATATACATATATATAATATACAGTATATATATAAGGGTTTAAAAAAAAAGAAATAACTTGACTGGCATCGATGAATAGAATTAACATTTTAAAACAATATAATTAACATCTAAAAGAAAAAAATATTCATCCTGGGGTTGAGAAATCCCTTTAATATTAAAAATAGAAGCCAGGAAAGGAATTATTATTGGACATCCCTCTCAGGCAATGGAAATGATAGAAATCTCTCCACTACCTGTCTGGCTCTATGACCAGAGGTGGCAGTTCCAATTTTGCTCCCCAAGGAAGTTCTTTCCTATTGTCAAGCTGGTCTCTGCTGGTATCCTCCTTATGCAGTTCCACCTGTTGAGCTCTATTCAGATCGGAGCCATCCTGGGACCACAAAGAGAGCTGGGTAAGAGTAGGTGTGGATACAGCATGGACTCTTTCTTTAGTTCAGGTACCTCCCTGGGGACCTTTTGGGGAAGTCCTTCCTTCTATCCTCAGGCAGCAGCTTTGGAAATCAACCCACTGAAGAGCTTCCTCATGAAGGGTTATGGGTTGTTTTCAGCTGAGCTTTTTATGGCCACGGAGGGAAGGAAGAGAGGCTCAGCATAAAGGGTTGAATCAGCTGGGACTTGCACCGATTAGCCATTTGGCCAGCTTCTCCATTGTGCTTGTCCCAGAAGAAGAAGGCACTTGTTGATGGAGTGCCCTTTGTCAAAGGAAGCTTTGTGAAGCTCAGGCTTCTCCTGAAGTCCATGGTTCAGATCAGCAGGCGGCTTTTTGAGTGTCGTAATGAATGAAGCCTCCAGCAAGCCAAATAGCCTGGGGACCTGTGGCCATTTAGCCTTGAAGCCATGTAGTCAGGCTCCTAGCTACCAAAAACCGAAACCAACCAACCCTGGGAAAGTTGCAAACCCTTGAGTAGTTCAGTAAAAGGAAGTTGCAGCGCAGCTGAGTGGCTCAGTGGACAGAGAGCTGGGCCTCAAGACCAGAGGTCGTAGGTTCGAATCTGACCCCAGACTTTTCTTCATTTTCTAACTCTGGGCAAGTACTACAAGCCAAATTCTATTACTGCTGTCAACATTTGATTTGGAGTCACTGTGTCTCATTCATCACTTCCATGATGGCTCTTTGAAAATGGAATATCTAAAGGCGACTATTACTGAGTCACAGCAGAGTTGTAGTTTGAGATTATGTCCTTTTGTTCGTGATCCATAACTTCAATTTCCATACAAAGTTCCTCAATGAACACTTAAATTGATCGTGAGAACCATTTATCATTAGATATTGTAAAGAATCCTAAGGGGGTGGGTGGGCGGCTGGGTAGCTCAGTGGATTGGGCGGCTGGGTAGCTCAGTGGATTGAGAGCCAAGCCTAAAGGTGGTCCTAGGTTCGAATCCGGCCTCAGCCACTTCCAAGCTGTGTGAACCTGGGCAAGTCACTTGACCCCCATTGCCTAGCCCTTACCACTCTTCTGCCTTGGAGCCAATACACAGTATATATATATATTTACATATACATATATATACATATACATACATATACATATACATATATATAATATACAGTATATATAAGGGTTTAAAAAAAAGAAATAACTTGACTGGCATCGATGAATAGAATTAACATTTTAAAACAATATCATTAACATCTAAAAGAAAAAAATATTCATCCTGGGGTTGAGAAATCCCTTTAATATTAAAAATAGAAGCCGGGAAAGGAATTATTATTGGACATCCCTCTCAGGCAATGGAAATGATAGAAATCTCTCCACTACCTGTCTGGCTCTATGACCAGAGGTGGCAGTTCCAATTTTGCTCCCCAAGGAAGTTCTTTCCTATTGTCAAGCTGGTCTCTGCTGGTATCCTCCTTATGCAGTTCCACCTGTTGAGCTCTATTCAGATCGGAGCCATCCTGGGACCACAAAGAGAGCTGGGTAAGAGTAGGTGTGGATACAGCATGGACTCTTTCTTTAGTTCAGGTACCTCCCTGGGGACCTTTTGGGGAAGTCCTTCCTTCTATCCTCAGGCAGCAGCTTTGGAAATCAACCCACTGAAGAGCTTCCTCATGAAGGGTTATGGGTTGTTTTCAGCTGAGCTTTTTATGGCCACGGAGGGAAGGAAGAGAGGCTCAGCATAAAGGGTTGAATCAGCTGGGACTTGCACCGATTAGCCATTTGGCCAGCTTCTCCATTGTGCTTGTCCCAGAAGAAGAAGGCACTTGTTGATGGAGTGCCCTTTGTCAAAGGAAGCTTTGTGAAGCTCAGGCTTCTCCTGAAGTCCATGGTTCAGATCAGCAGGCGGCTTTTTGAGTGTCGTAATGAATGAAGCCTCCAGCAAGCCAAATAGCCTGGGGACCTGTGGCCATTTAGCCTTGAAGCCATGTAGTCAGGCTCCTAGCTACCAAAAACCGAAACCAACCAACCCTGGGAAAGTTGCAAACCCTTGAGTAGTTCAGTAAAAGGAAGTTGCAGCGCAGCTGAGTGGCTCAGTGGACAGAGAGCTGGGCCTCAAGACCAGAGGTCGTAGGTTCGAATCTGACCCCAGACTTTTCTTCATTTTCTAACTCTGGGCAAGTACTACAAGCCAACAAAAATCTGTACTTTCTATTACTGCTGTCAACATTTGCTTTTGGAGTCACTGTGTCTCATTCATCACTTCCATGATGGCTCTTTGAAAATGGAATATCTAAAGGCGACTATTACTGAGTCACAGCAGAGTTGTAGTTTGAGATTATGTCCTTTTGTTCGTGATCCATAACTTCAATTTCCATACAAAGTTCCTCAATGAACACTTAAATTGATCGTGAGAACCATTTATCATTAGATATTGTAAAGAATCCTAAGGGGGTGGGTGGGCGGCTGGGTAGCTCAGTGGATTGGGCGGCTGGGTAGCTCAGTGGATTGAGAGCCAAGCCTAGAGGTGGGAGGTCCTAGGTTCTAATCCGGCCTCAGCCACTTCCCAGCTGTGTGAACCTGGGCAAGTCACTTGACCCCCATTGCCTAGCCCTTACCACTCTTCTGCCTTGGAGCCAATACACAGTATATATATATATTTACATATACATATACATATATATACATATACATACATATACATATACATATATATAATATACAGTATATATATAAGGGTTTAAAAAAAAAGAAATAACTTGACTGGCATCGATGAATAGAATTAACATTTTAAAACAATATCATTAACATCTAAAAGAAAAAAATATTCATCCTGGGGTTGAGAAATCCCTTTAATATTAAAAATAGAAGCCAGGAAAGGAATTATTATTGGACATCCCTCTCAGGCAATGGAAATGATAGAAATCTCTCCACTACCTGTCTGGCTCTATGACCAGAGGTGGCAGTTCCAATTTTGCTCCCCAAGGAAGTTCTTTCCTATTGTCAAGCTGGTCTCTGCTGGTATCCTCCTTATGCAGTTCCACCTGTTGAGCTCTATTCAGATCGGAGCCATCCTGGGACCACAAAGAGAGCTGGGTAAGAGTAGGTGTGGATACAGCATGGACTCTTTCTTTAGTTCAGGTACCTCCCTGGGGACCTTTTGGGGAAGTCCTTCCTTCTATCCTCAGGCAGCAGCTTTGGAAATCAACCCACTGAAGAGCTTCCTCATGAAGGGTTATGGGTTGTTTTCAGCTGAGCTTTTTATGGCCACGGAGGGAAGGAAGAGAGGCTCAGCATAAAGGGTTGAATCAGCTGGGACTTGCACAGATTAGCCATTTGGCCAGCTTCTCCATTGAGCTTGTCCCAGAAGAAGAAGGCACTTGTTGATGGAGTGCCCTTTGTCAAAGGAAGCTTTGTGAAGCTCAGGCTTCTCCTGAAGTCCATGGTTCAGATCAGCAGGCGGCTTTTTGAGTGTCGTAATGAATGAAGCCTCCAGCAAGCCAAATAGCCTGGGGACCTGTGGCCATTTAGCCTTGAAGCCATGTAGTCAGGCTCCTAGCTACCAAAAACCGAAACCAACCAACCCTGGGAAAGTTGCAAACCCTTGAGTAGTTCAGTAAAAGGAAGTTGCAGCGCAGCTGAGTGGCTCAGTGGACAGAGAGCTGGGCCTCAAGACCAGAGGTCGTAGGTTCGAATCTGACCCCAGACTTTTCTTCATTTTCTAACTCTGGGCAAGTACTACAAGCCAACAAAAATCTGTACTTTCTATTACTGCTGTCAACATTTGCTTTTGGAGTCACTGTGTCTCATTCATCACTTCCATGATGGCTCTTTGAAAATGGAATATCTAAAGGCGACTATTACTGAGTCACAGCAGAGTTGTAGTTTGAGATTATGTCCTTTTGTTCGTGATCCATAACTTCAATTTCCATACAAAGTTCCTCAATGAACACTTAAATTGATCGTGAGAACCATTTATCATTAGATATTGTAAAGAATCCTAAGGGGGTGGGTGGGCGGATGGGTAGCTCAGTGGATTGAGAGCCAAGCCTAGAGGTGGGAGGTCCTAGGTTCGAATCCAGCCTCAGCCACTTCCCAGCTGTGTGAACCTGGGCAAGTCACTTGACCCCCATTGCCTAGCCCTTACCACTCTTCTGCCTTGGAGCCAATACACAGTATATATATATATATATATATATATATATATATATATATATATATATATATATATATATATATATATATACATACATACATATACATATACATATATATAATATACAGTATATATATAAGGGTTTAAAAAAAAAGAAATAACTTGACTGGCATCGATGAATAGAATTAACATTTTAAAACAATATCATTAACATCTAAAAGAAAAAAATATTCATCCTGGGGTTGAGAAATCCCTTTAATATTAAAAATAGAAGCCAGGAAAGGAATTATTATTGGACATCCCTCTCAGGCAATGGAAATGATAGAAATCTCTCCACTACCTGTCTGGCTCTATGACCAGAGGTGGCAGTTCCAATTTTGCTCCCCAAGGAAGTTCTTTCCTATTGTCAAGCTGGTCTCTGCTGGTATCCTCCTTATGCAGTTCCACCTGTTGAGCTCTATTCAGATCGGAGCCATCCTGGGACCACAAAGAGAGCTGGGTAAGAGTAGGTGTGGATACAGCATGGACTCTTTCTTTAGTTCAGGTACCTCCCTGGGGACCTTTTGGGGAAGTCCTTCCTTCTATCCTCAGGCAGCAGCTTTGGAAATCAACCCACTGAAGAGCTTCCTCATGAAGGGTTATGGGTTGTTTTCAGCTGAGCTTTTTATGGCCACGGAGGGAAGGAAGAGAGGCTCAGCATAAAGGGTTGAATCAGCTGGGACTTGCACCGATTAGCCATTTGGCCAGCTTCTCCATTGTGCTTGTCCCAGAAGAAGAAGGCACTTGTTGATGGAGTGCCCTTTGTCAAAGGAAGCTTTGTGAAGCTCAGGCTTCTCCTGAAGTCCATGGTTCAGATCAGCAGGCGGCTTTTTGAGTGTCGTAATGAATGAAGCCTCCAGCAAGCCAAATAGCCTGGGGACCTGTGGCCATTTAGCCTTGAAGCCATGTAGTCAGGCTCCTAGCTACCAAAAACCGAAACCAACCAACCCTGGGAAAGTTGCAAACCCTTGAGTAGTTCAGTAAAAGGAAGTTGCAGCGCAGCTGAGTGGCTCAGTGGACAGAGAGCTGGGCCTCAAGACCAGAGGTCGTAGGTTCGAATCTGACCCCAGACTTTTCTTCATTTTCTAACTCTGGGCAAGTACTACAAGCCAACAAAAATCTGTACTTTCTATTACTGCTGTCAACATTTGCTTTTGGAGTCACTGTGTCTCATTCATCACTTCCATGATGGCTCTTTGAAAATGGAATATCTAAAGGCGACTATTACTGAGTCACAGCAGAGTTGTAGTTTGAGATTATGTCCTTTTGTTCGTGATCCATAACTTCAATTTCCATACAAAGTTCCTCAATGAACACTTAAATTGATCGTGAGAACCATTTATCATTAGATATTGTAAAGAATCCTAAGGGGGTGGGTGGGCGGCTGGGTAGCTCAGTGGATTGGGCGGCTGGGTAGCTCAGTGGATTGAGAGCCAAGCCTAGAGGTGGGAGATCCTAGGTTCGAATCCGGCCTCAGCCACTTCCCAGCTGTGTGAACCTGGGCAAGTCACTTGACCCCCATTGCCTAGCCCTTACCACTCTTCTGCCTTGGAGCCAATACACAGTATATATATATATTTACATATACATATACATATATATACATATACATACATATACATATACATATATATAATATACAGTATATATATAAGGGTTTAAAAAAAAAGAAATAACTTGACTGGCATCGATGAATAGAATTAACATTTTAAAACAATATCATTAACATCTAAAAGAAAAAAATATTCATCCTGGGGTTGAGAAATCCCTTTAATATTAAAAATAGAAGCCAGGAAAGGAATTATTATTGCACATCCCTCTCAGGCAATGGAAATGATAGAAATCTCTCCACTACCTGTCTGGCTCTATGACCAGAGGTGGCAGTTCCAATTTTGCTCCCCAAGGAAGTTCTTTCCTATTGTCAAGCTGGTCTCTGCTGGTATCCTCCTTATGCAGTTCCACCTGTTGAGCTCTATTCAGATCGGAGCCATCCTGGGACCACAAAGAGAGCTGGGTAAGAGTAGGTGTGGATACAGCATGGACTCTTTCTTTAGTTCAGGTACCTCCCTGGGGACCTTTTGGGGAAGTCCTTCCTTCTATCCTCAGGCAGCAGCTTTGGAAATCAACCCACTGAAGAGCTTCCTCATGAAGGGTTATGGGTTGTTTTCAGCTGAGCTTTTTATGGCCACGGAGGGAAGGAAGAGAGGCTCAGCATAAAGGGTTGAATCAGCTGGGACTTGCACCGATTAGCCATTTGGCCAGCTTCTCCATTGTGCTTGTCCCAGAAGAAGAAGGCACTTGTTGATGGAGTGCCCTTTGTCAAAGGAAGCTTTGTGAAGCTCAGGCTTCTCCTGAAGTCCATGGTTCAGATCAGCAGGCGGCTTTTTGAGTGTCGTAATGAATGAAGCCTCCAGCAAGCCAAATAGCCTGGGGACCTGTGGCCATTTAGCCTTGAAGCCATGTAGTCAGGCTCCTAGCTACCAAAAACCGAAACCAACCAACCCTGGGAAAGTTGCAAACCCTTGAGTAGTTCAGTAAAAGGAAGTTGCAGCGCAGCTGAGTGGCTCAGTGGACAGAGAGCTGGGCCTCAAGACCAGAGGTCGTAGGTTCGAATCTGACCCCAGACTTTTCTTCATTTTCTAACTCTGGGCAAGTACTACAAGCCAAATTCTATTACTGCTGTCAACATTTGCTTTTGGAGTCACTGTGTCTCATTCATCACTTCCATGATGGCTCTTTGAAAATGGAATATCTAAAGGCGACTATTACTGAGTCACAGCAGAGTTGTAGTTTGAGATTATGTCCTTTTGTTCGTGATCCATAACTTCAATTTCCATACAAAGTTCCTCAATGAACACTTAAATTGATCGTGAGAACCATTTATCATTAGATATTGTAAAGAATCCTAAGGGGGTGGGTGGGCGGCTGGGTAGCTCAGTGGATTGAGAGTCAAGCCTAAAGGTGGTCCTAGGTTCGAATCCGGCCTCAGCCACTTCCAAGCTGTGTGAACCTGGGCAAGTCACTTGACCCCCATTGCCTAGCCCTTACCACTCTTCTGCCTTGGAGCCAATACACAGTATATATATATATTTACATATACATATATATACATATACATACATATACATATACATATATATAATATACAGTATATATATAAGGGTTTAAAAAAAAAGAAATAACTTGACTGGCATCGATGAATAGAATTAACATTTTAAAACAATATCATTAACATCTAAAAGAAAAAAATATTCATCCTGGGGTTGAGAAATCCCTTTAATATTAAAAATAGAAGCCGGGAAAGGAATTATTATTGGACATCCCTCTCAGGCAATGGAAATGATAGAAATCTCTCCACTACCTGTCTGGCTCTATGACCAGAGGTGGCAGTTCCAATTTTGCTCCCCAAGGAAGTTCTTTCCTATTGTCAAGCTGGTCTCTGCTGGTATCCTCCTTATGCAGTTCCACCTGTTGAGCTCTATTCAGATCGGAGCCATCCTGGGACCACAAAGAGAGCTGGGTAAGAGTAGGTGTGGATACAGCATGGACTCTTTCTTTAGTTCAGGTACCTCCCTGGGGACCTTTTGGGGAAGTCCTTCCTTCTATCCTCAGGCAGCAGCTTTGGAAATCAACCCACTGAAGAGCTTCCTCATGAAGGGTTATGGGTTGTTTTCAGCTGAGCTTTTTATGGCCACGGAGGGAAGGAAGAGAGGCTCAGCAGAAAGGGTTGAATCAGCTGGGACTTGCACCGATTAGCCATTTGGCCAGCTTCTCCATTGTGCTTGTCCCAGAAGAAGAAGGCACTTGTTGATGGAGTGCCCTTTGTCAAAGGAAGCTTTGTGAAGCTCAGGCTTCTCCTGAAGTCCATGGTTCAGATCAGCAGGCGGCTTTTTGAGTGTCGTAATGAATGAAGCCTCCAGCAAGCCAAATAGCCTGGGGACCTGTGGCCATTTAGCCTTGAAGCCATGTAGTCAGGCTCCTAGCTACCAAAAACCGAAACCAACCAACCCTGGGAAAGTTGCAAACCCTTGAGTAGTTCAGTAAAAGGAAGTTGCAGCGCAGCTGAGTGGCTCAGTGGACAGAGAGCTGGGCCTCAAGACCAGAGGTCGTAGGTTCGAATCTGACCCCAGACTTTTCTTCATTTTCTAACTCTGGGCAAGTACTACAAGCCAAATTCTATTACTGCTGTCAACATTTGCTTTTGGAGTCACTGTGTCTCATTCATCACTTCCATGATGGCTCTTTGAAAATGGAATATCTAAAGGCGACTATTACTGAGTCACAGCAGAGTTGTAGTTTGAGATTATGTCCTTTTGTTCGTGATCCATAACTTCAATTTCCATACAAAGTTCCTCAATGAACACTTAAATTGATCGTGAGAACCATTTATCATTAGATATTGTAAAGAATCCTAAGGGGGTGGGTGGGCGGCTGGGTAGCTCAGTGGATTGGGCGGCTGGGTAGCTCAGTGGATTGAGAGCCAAGCCTAAAGGTGGTCCTAGGTTCGAATCCGGCCTCAGCCACTTCCAAGCTGTGTGAACCTGGGCAAGTCACTTGACCCCCATTGCCTAGCCCTTACCACTCTTCTGCCTTGGAGCCAATACACAGTATATATATATATTTACATATACATATATATACATATACATACATATACATATACATATATATAATATACAGTATATATATAAGGGTTTAAAAAAAAAGAAATAACTTGACTGGCATCGATGAATAGAATTAACATTTTAAAACAATATCATTAACATCTAAAAGAAAAAAATATTCATCCTGGGGTTGAGAAATCCCTTTAATATTAAAAATAGAAGCCGGGAAAGGAATTATTATTGGACATCCCTCTCAGGCAATGGAAATGATAGAAATCTCTCCACTACCTGTCTGGCTCTATGACCAGAGGTGGCAGTTCCAATTTTGCTCCCCAAGGAAGTTCTTTCCTATTGTCAAGCTGGTCTCTGCTGGTATCCTCCTTATGCAGTTCCACCTGTTGAGCTCTATTCAGATCGGAGCCATCCTGGGACCACAAAGAGAGCTGGGTAAGAGTAGGTGTGGATACAGCATGGACTCTTTCTTTAGTTCAGGTACCTCCCTGGGGACCTTTTGGGGAAGTCCTTCCTTCTATCCTCAGGCAGCAGCTTTGGAAATCAACCCACTGAAGAGCTTCCTCATGAAGGGTTATGGGTTGTTTTCAGCTGAGCTTTTTATGGCCACGGAGGGAAGGAAGAGAGGCTCAGCATAAAGGGTTGAATCAGCTGGGACTTGCACCGATTAGCCATTTGGCCAGCTTCTCCATTGAGCTTGTCCCAGAAGAAGAAGGCACTTGTTGATGGAGTGCCCTTTGTCAAAGGAAGCTTTGTGAAGCTCAGGCTTCTCCTGAAGTCCATGGTTCAGATCAGCAGGCGGCTTTTTGAGTGTCGTAATGAATGAAGCCTCCAGCAAGCCAAATAGCCTGGGGACCTGTGGCCATTTAGCCTTGAAGCCATGTAGTCAGGCTCCTAGCTACCAAAAACCGAAACCAACCAACCCTGGGAAAGTTGCAAACCCTTGAGTAGTTCAGTAAAAGGAAGTTGCAGCGCAGCTGAGTGGCTCAGTGGACAGAGAGCTGGGCCTCAAGACCAGAGGTCGTAGGTTCGAATCTGACCCCAGACTTTTCTTCATTTTCTAACTCTGGGCAAGTACTACAAGCCAACAAAAATCTGTACTTTCTATTACTGCTGTCAACATTTGCTTTTGGAGTCACTGTGTCTCATTCATCACTTCCATGATGGCTCTTTGAAAATGGAATATCTAAAGGCGACTATTACTGAGTCACAGCAGAGTTGTAGTTTGAGATTATGTCCTTTTGTTCGTGATCCATAACTTCAATTTCCATACAAAGTTCCTCAATGAACACTTAAATTGATCGTGAGAACCATTTATCATTAGATATTGTAAAGAATCCTAAGGGGGTGGGTGGGCGGCTGGGTAGCTCAGTGGATTGAGAGCCAAGCCTAGAGGTGGGAGGTCCTAGGTTCGAATCCGGCCTCAGCCACTTCCCAGCTGTGTGAACCTGGGCAAGTCACTTGACCCCCATTGCCTAGCCCTTACCACTCTTCTGCCTTGGAGCCAATACACAGTATATATATATATTTACATATACATATACATATATATACATATACATACATATACATATACATATATATAATATACAGTATATATATAAGGGTTTAAAAAAAAGAAATAACTTGACTGGCATCGATGAATAGAATTAACATTTTAAAACAATATAATTAACATCTAAAAGAAAAAAATATTCATCCTGGGGTTGAGAAATCCCTTTAATATTAAAAATAGAAGCCAGGAAAGGAATTATTATTGGACATCCCTCTCAGGCAATGGAAATGATAGAAATCTCTCCACTACCTGTCTGGCTCTATGACCAGAGGTGGCAGTTCCAATTTTGCTCCCCAAGGAAGTTCTTTCCTATTGTCAAGCTGGTCTCTGCTGGTATCCTCCTTATGCAGTTCCACCTGTTGAGCTCTATTCAGATCGGAGCCATCCTGGGACCACAAAGAGAGCTGGGTAAGAGTAGGTGTGGATACAGCATGGACTCTTTCTTTAGTTCAGGTACCTCCCTGGGGACCTTTTGGGGAAGTCCTTCCTTCTATCCTCAGGCAGCAGCTTTGGAAATCAACCCACTGAAGAGCTTCCTCATGAAGGGTTATGGGTTGTTTTCAGCTGAGCTTTTTATGGCCACGGAGGGAAGGAAGAGAGGCTCAGCATAAAGGGTTGAATCAGCTGGGACTTGCACCGATTAGCCATTTGGCCAGCTTCTCCATTGTGCTTGTCCCAGAAGAAGAAGGCACTTGTTGATGGAGTGCCCTTTGTCAAAGGAAGCTTTGTGAAGCTCAGGCTTCTCCTGAAGTCCATGGTTCAGATCAGCAGGCGGCTTTTTGAGTGTCGTAATGAATGAAGCCTCCAGCAAGCCAAATAGCCTGGGGACCTGTGGCCATTTAGCCTTGAAGCCATGTAGTCAGGCTCCTAGCTACCAAAAACCGAAACCAACCAACCCTGGGAAAGTTGCAAACCCTTGAGTAGTTCAGTAAAAGGAAGTTGCAGCGCAGCTGAGTGGCTCAGTGGACAGAGAGCTGGGCCTCAAGACCAGAGGTCGTAGGTTCGAATCTGACCCCAGACTTTTCTTCATTTTCTAACTCTGGGAAAGTACTACAAGCCAACAAAAATCTGTACTTTCTATTACTGCTGTCAACATTTGCTTTTGGAGTCACTGTGTCTCATTCATCACTTCCATGATGGCTCTTTGAAAATGGAATATCTAAAGGCGACTATTACTGAGTCACAGCAGAGTTGTAGTTTGAGATTATGTCCTTTTGTTCGTGATCCATAACTTCAATTTCCATACAAAGTTCCTCAATGAACACTTAAATTGATTGTGAGAACCATTTATCATTAGATAGTGTAAAGAATCCTAAGGGGGTGGGTGGGCGGCTGGGTAGCTCAGTGGATTGGGCGGCTGGGTAGCTCAGTGGATTGAGAGCCAAGCCTAGAGGTGGGAGGTCCTAGGTTCGAATCCGGCCTCAGCCACTTCCCAGCTGTGTGAACCTGGGCAAGTCACTTGACCCCCATTGCCTAGCCCTTACCACTCTTCTGCCTTGGAGCCAATACACAGTATATATATATATTTACATATACATATACATATATATACATATACATACATATACATATACATATATATAATATACAGTATATATATAAGGGTTTAAAAAAAAGAAATAACTTGACTGGCATCGATGAATAGAATTAACATTTTAAAACAATATCATTAACATCTAAAAGAAAAAAATATTCATCCTGGGGTTGAGAAATCCCTTTAATATTAAAAATAGAAGCCAGGAAAGGAATTATTATTGGACATCCCTCTCAGGCAATGGAAATGATAGAAATCTCTCCACTACCTGTCTGGCTCTATGACCAGAGGTGGCAGTTCCAATTTTGCTCCCCAAGGAAGTTCTTTCCTATTGTCAAGCTGGTCTCTGCTGGTATCCTCCTTATGCAGTTCCACCTGTTGAGCTCTATTCAGATCGGAGCCATCCTGGGACCACAAAGAGAGCTGGGTAAGAGTAGGTGTGGATACAGCATGGACTCTTTCTTTAGTTCAGGTACCTCCCTGGGGACCTTTTGGGGAAGTCCTTCCTTCTATCCTCAGGCAGCAGCTTTGGAAATCAACCCACTGAAGAGCTTCCTCATGAAGGGTTATGGGTTGTTTTCAGCTGAGCTTTTTATGGCCACGGAGGGAAGGAAGAGAGGCTCAGCATAAAGGGTTGAATCAGCTGGGACTTGCACCGATTAGCCATTTGGCCAGCTTCTCCATTGTGCTTGTCCCAGAAGAAGAAGGCACTTGTTGATGGAGTGCCCTTTGTCAAAGGAAGCTTTGTGAAGCTCAGGCTTCTCCTGAAGTCCATGGTTCAGATCAGCAGGCGGCTTTTTGAGTGTCGTAATGAATGAAGCCTCCAGCAAGCCAAATAGCCTGGGGACCTGTGGCCATTTAGCCTTGAAGCCATGTAGTCAGGCTCCTAGCTACCAAAAACCGAAACCAACCAACCCTGGGAAAGTTGCAAACCCTTGAGTAGTTCAGTAAAAGGAAGTTGCAGCGCAGCTGAGTGGCTCAGTGGACAGAGAGCTGGGCCTCAAGACCAGAGGTCGTAGGTTCGAATCTGACCCCAGACTTTTCTTCATTTTCTAACTCTGGGCAAGTACTACAAGCCAAATTCTATTACTGCTGTCAACATTTGCTTTTGGAGTCACTGTGTCTCATTCATCACTTCCATGATGGCTCTTTGAAAATGGAATATCTAAAGGCGACTATTACTGAGTCACAGCAGAGTTGTAGTTTGAGATTATGTCCTTTTGTTCGTGATCCATAACTTCAATTTCCATACAAAGTTCCTCAATGAACACTTAAATTGATCGTGAGAACCATTTATCATTAGATATTGTAAAGAATCCTAAGGGGGTGGGTGGGCGGCTGGGTAGCTCAGTGGATTGGGCGGCTGGGTAGCTGAGTGGTTTGGGCGGCTGGGTAGCTCAGTGGATTGAGAGCCAAGCCTAAAGGTGGTCCTAGGTTCGAATCCGGCCTCAGCCACTTCCCAGATGTGTGAACCTGGGCAAGTCACTTGACCCCCATTGCCCTTACCACTCTTCTGCCTTGGAGCCAATACACAGTATATATATATATTTACATATACATATACATATATATACATATACATACATATACATATACATATATATAATATACAGTATATATATAAGGGTTTAAAAAAAAAGAAATAACTTGACTGGCATCGATGAATAGAATTAACATTTTAAAACAATATAATTAACATCTAAAAGAAAAAATATTCATCCTGGGGTTGAGAAATCCCTTTAATATTAAAAATAGAAGCCAGGAAAGGAATTATTATTGGACATCCCTCTCAGGCAATGGAAATGATAGAAATCTCTCCACTACCTGTCTGGCTCTATGACCAGAGGTGGCAGTTCCAATTTTGCTCCCCAAGGAAGTTCTTTCCTATTGTCAAGCTGGTCTCTGCTGGTATCCTCCTTATGCAGTTCCACCTGTTGAGCTCTATTCAGATCGGAGCCATCCTGGGACCACAAAGAGAGCTGGGTAAGAGTAGGTGTGGATACAGCATGGACTCTTTCTTTAGTTCAGGTACCTCCCTGGGGACCTTTTGGGGAAGTCCTTCCTTCTATCCTCAGGCAGCAGCTTTGGAAATCAACCCACTGAAGAGCTTCCTCATGAAGGGTTATGGGTTGTTTTCAGCTGAGCTTTTTATGGCCACGGAGGGAAGGAAGAGAGGCTCAGCATAAAGGGTTGAATCAGCTGGGACTTGCACCGATTAGCCATTTGGCCAGCTTCTCCATTGTGCTTGTCCCAGAAGAAGAAGGCACTTGTTGATGGAGTGCCCTTTGTCAAAGGAAGCTTTGTGAAGCTCAGGCTTCTCCTGAAGTCCATGGTTCAGATCAGCAGGCGGCTTTTTGAGTGTCGTAATGAATGAAGCCTCCAGCAAGCCAAATAGCCTGGGGACCTGTGGCCATTTAGCCTTGAAGCCATGTAGTCAGGCTCCTAGCTACCAAAAACCGAAACCAACCAACCCTGGGAAAGTTGCAAACCCTTGAGTAGTTCAGTAAAAGGAAGTTGCAGCGCAGCTGAGTGGCTCAGTGGACAGAGAGCTGGGCCTCAAGACCAGAGGTCGTAGGTTCGAATCTGACCCCAGACTTTTCTTCATTTTCTAACTCTGGGCAAGTACTACAAGCCAAATTCTATTACTGCTGTCAACATTTGCTTTTGGAGTCACTGTGTCTAATTCATCACTTCCATGATGGCTCTTTGAAAATGGAATATCTAAAGGCGACTATTACTGAGTCACAGCAGAGTTGTAGTTTGAGATTATGTCCTTTTGTTCGTGATCCATAACTTCAATTTCCATACAAAGTTCCTCAATGAACACTTAAATTGATCGTGAGAACCATTTATCATTAGATATTGTAAAGAATCCTAAGGGGGTGGGTGGGCGGCTGGGTAGCTCAGTGGATTGGGCGGCTGGGTAGCTCAGTGGATTGAGAGCCAAGCCTAAAGGTGGTCCTAGGTTCGAATCCGGCCTCAGCCACTTCCCAGCTGTGTGAACCTGGGCAAGTCACTTGACCCCCATTGCCTAGCCCTTACCACTCTTCTGCCTTGGAGCCAATACACAGTATATATATATATATATATATATATATATATACATACATACATATACATATACATATATATAATATACAGTATATATATAAGGGTTTAAAAAAAAGAAATAACTTGACTGGCATCGATGAATAGAATTAACATTTTAAAACAATATAATTAACATCTAAAAGAAAAAAATATTCATCCTGGGGTTGAGAAATCCCTTTAATATTAAAAATAGAAGCCAAGAAAGGAATTATTATTGGACATCCCTCTCAGGCAATGGAAATGATAGAAATCTCTCCACTACCTGTCTGGCTCTATGACCAGAGGTGGCAGTTCCAATTTTGCTCCCCAAGGAAGTTCTTTCCTATTGTCAAGCTGGTCTCTGCTGGTATCCTCCTTATGCAGTTCCACCTGTTGAGCTCTATTCAGATCGGAGCCATCCTGGGACCACAAAGAGAGCTGGGTAAGAGTAGGTGTGGATACAGCATGGACTCTTTCTTTAGTTCAGGTACCTCCCTGGGGACCTTTTGGGGAAGTCCTTCCTTCTATCCTCAGGCAGCAGCTTTGGAAATCAACCCACTGAAGAGCTTCCTCATGAAGGGTTATGGGTTGTTTTCAGCTGAGCTTTTTATGGCCACGGAGGGAAGGAAGAGAGGCTCAGCATAAAGGGTTGAATCAGCTGGGACTTGCACCGATTAGCCATTTGGCCAGCTTCTCCATTGTGCTTGTCCCAGAAGAAGAAGGCACTTGTTGATGGAGTGCCCTTTGTCAAAGGAAGCTTTGTGAAGCTCAGGCTTCTCCTGAAGTCCATGGTTCAGATCAGCAGGCGGCTTTTTGAGTGTCGTAATGAATGAAGCCTCCAGCAAGCCAAATAGCCTGGGGACCTGTGGCCATTTAGCCTTGAAGCCATGTAGTCAGGCTCCTAGCTACCAAAAACCGAAACCAACCAACCCTGGGAAAGTTGCAAACCCTTGAGTAGTTCAGTAAAAGGAAGTTGCAGCGCAGCTGAGTGGCTCAGTGGACAGAGAGCTGGGCCTCAAGACCAGAGGTCGTAGGTTCGAATCTGACCCCAGACTTTTCTTCATTTTCTAACTCTGGGCAAGTACTACAAGCCAACAAAAATCTGTACTTTCTATTACTGCTGTCAACATTTGCTTTTGGAGTCACTGTGTCTCATTCATCACTTCCATGATGGCTCTTTGAAAATGGAATATCTAAAGGCGACTATTACTGAGTCACAGCAGAGTTGTAGTTTGAGATTATGTCCTTTTGTTCGTGATCCATAACTTCAATTTCCATACAAAGTTCCTCAATGAACACTTAAATTGATCGTGAGAACCATTTATCATTAGATATTGTAAAGAATCCTAAGGGGGTGGGTGGGCGGCTGGGTAGCTCAGTGGATTGAGAGCCAAGCCTAGAGGTGGGAGGTCCTAGGTTCGAATCCGGCCTCAGCCACTTCCCAGCTGTGTGAACCTGGGCAAGTCACTTGACCCCCATTGCCTAGCCCTTACCACTCTTCTGCCTTGGAGCCAATACACAGTATATATATATATTTACATATACATATACATATATATACATATACATACATATACATATACATATATATAATATACAGTATATATATAAGGGTTTAAAAAAAAAGAAATAACTTGACTGGCATCGATGAATAGAATTAACATTTTAAAACAATATCATTAACATCTAAAAGAAAAAAATATTCATCCTGGGGTTGAGAAATCCCTTTAATATTAAAAATAGAAGCCAGGAAAGGAATTATTATTGGACATCCCTCTCAGGCAATGGAAATGATAGAAATCTCTCCACTACCTGTCTGGCTCTATGACCAGAGGTGGCAGTTCCAATTTTGCTCCCCAAGGAAGTTCTTTCCTATTGTCAAGCTGGTCTCTGCTGGTATCCTCCTTATGCAGTTCCACCTGTTGAGCTCTATTCAGATCGGAGCCATCCTGGGACCACAAAGAGAGCTGGGTAAGAGTAGGTGTGGATACAGCATGGACTCTTTCTTTAGTTCAGGTACCTCCCTGGGGACCTTTTGGGGAAGTCCTTCCTTCTATCCTCAGGCAGCAGCTTTGGAAATCAACCCACTGAAGAGCTTCCTCATGAAGGGTTATGGGTTGTTTTCAGCTGAACTTTTTATGGCCACGGAGGGAAGGAAGAGAGGCTCAGCATAAAGGGTTGAATCAGCTGGGACTTGCACCGATTAGCCATTTGGCCAGCTTCTCCATTGTGCTTGTCCCAGAAGAAGAAGGCACTTGTTGATGGAGTGCCCTTTGTCAAAGGAAGCTTTGTGAAGCTCAGGCTTCTCCTGAAGTCCATGATCAGCAGGCGGCTTTTTGAGTGTCGTAATGAATGAAGCCTCCAGCAAGCCAAATAGCCTGGGGACCTGTGGCCATTTAGCCTTGAAGCCATGTAGTCAGGCTCCTAGCTACAAAAAACCGAAACCAACCAACCCTGGGAAAGTTGCAAACCCTTGAGTAGTTCAGTAAAAGGAAGTTGCAGCGCAGCTGAGTGGCTCAGTGGACAGAGAGCTGGGCCTCAAGACCAGAGGTCGTAGGTTCGAATCTGACCCCAGACTTTTCTTCATTTTCTAACTCTGGGCAAGTACTACAAGCCAAATTCTATTACTGCTGTCAACATTTGCTTTTGGAGTCACTGTGTCTCATTCATCACTTCCATGATGGCTCTTTGAAAATGGAATATCTAAAGGCGACTATTACTGAGTCACAGCAGAGTTGTAGTTTGAGATTATGTCCTTTTGTTCGTGATCCATAACTTCAATTTCCATACAAAGTTCCTCAATGAACACTTAAATTGATCGTGAGAACCATTTATCATTAGATATTGTAAAGAATCCTAAGGGGGTGGGTGGGCGGCTGGGTAGCTCAGTGGATTGAGAGCCAAGCCTAAAGGTGGTCCTGGGTTCGAATCCGGCCTCAGCCACTTCCCAGCTGTGTGAACCTGGGCAAGTCACTTGACCCCCATTGCCTAGCCCTTACCACTCTTCTGCCTTGGAGCCAATACACAGTATATATATATATATATATATATATATATATATATATATATATATACATATACATACATATACATATACATATATATAATATACAGTATATATATAAGGGTTTAAAAAAAAGAAATAACTTGACTGGCATCGATGAATAGAATTAACATTTTAAAACAATATCATTAACATCTAAAAGAAAAAAATATTCATCCTGGGGTTGAGAAATCCCTTTAATATTAAAAATAGAAGCCAGGAAAGGAATTATTATTGGACATCCCTCTCAGGCAATGGAAATGATAGAAATCTCTCCACTACCTGTCTGGCTCTATGACCAGAGGTGGCAGTTCCAATTTTGCTCCCCAAGGAAGTTCTTTCCTATTGTCAAGCTGGTCTCTGCTGGTATCCTCCTTATGCAGTTCCACCTGTTGAGCTCTATTCAGATCGGAGCCATCCTGGGACCACAAAGAGAGCTGGGTAAGAGTAGGTGTGGATACAGCATGGACTCTTTCTTTAGTTCAGGTACCTCCCTGGGGACCTTTTGGGGAAGTCCTTCCTTCTATCCTCAGGCAGCAGCTTTGGAAATCAACCCACTGAAGAGCTTCCTCATGAAGGGTTATGGGTTGTTTTCAGCTGAGCTTTTTATGGCCACGGAGGGAAGGAAGAGAGGCTCAGCATAAAGGGTTGAATCAGCTGGGACTTGCACCGATTAGCCATTTGGCCAGCTTCTCCATTGTGCTTGTCCCAGAAGAAGAAGGCACTTGTTGATGGAGTGCCCTTTGTCAAAGGAAGCTTTGTGAAGCTCAGGCTTCTCCTGAAGTCCATGGTTCAGATCAGCAGGCGGCTTTTTGAGTGTCGTAATGAATGAAGCCTCCAGCAAGCCAAATAGCCTGGGGACCTGTGGCCATTTAGCCTTGAAGCCATGTAGTCAGGCTCCTAGCTACCAAAAACCGAAACCAACCAACCCTGGGAAAGTTGCAAACCCTTGAGTAGTTCAGTAAAAGGAAGTTGCAGCGCAGCTGAGTGGCTCAGTGGACAGAGAGCTGGGCCTCAAGACCAGAGGTCGTAGGTTCGAATCTGACCCCAGACTTTTCTTCATTTTCTAACTCTGGGCAAGTACTACAAGCCAACAAAAATCTGTACTTTCTATTACTGCTGTCAACATTTGCTTTTGGAGTCACTGTGTCTCATTCATCACTTCCATGATGGCTCTTTGAAAATGGAATATCTAAAGGCGACTATTACTGAGTCACAGCAGAGTTGTAGTTTGAGATTATGTCCTTTTGTTCGTGATCCATAACTTCAATTTCCATACAAAGTTCCTCAATGAACACTTAAATTGATCGTGAGAACCATTTATCATTAGATATTGTAAAGAATCCTAAGGGGGTGGGTGGGCGGCTGGGTAGCTCAGTGGATTGGGCGGCTGGGTAGCTCAGTGGATTGAGAGCCAAGCCTAGAGGTGGGAGGTCCTAGGTTCGAATCCGGCCTCAGCCACTTCCCAGCTGTGTGAACCTGGGCAAGTCACTTGACCCCCATTGCCTAGCCCTTACCACTCTTCTGCCTTGGAGCCAATACACAGTATATATATATATTTACATATACATATACATATATATACATATACATACATATACATATACATATATATAATATACAGTATATATATAAGGGTTTAAAAAAAAAGAAATAACTTGACTGGCATCGATGAATAGAATTAACATTTTAAAACAATATCATTAACATCTAAAAGAAAAAAATATTCATCCTGGGGTTGAGAAATCCCTTTAATATTAAAAATAGAAGCCAGGAAAGGAATTATTATTGGACATCCCTCTCAGGCAATGGAAATGATAGAAATCTCTCCACTACCTGTCTGGCTCTATGACCAGAGGTGGCAGTTCCAATTTTGCTCCCCAAGGAAGTTCTTTCCTATTGTCAAGCTGGTCTCTGCTGGTATCCTCCTTATGCAGTTCCACCTGTTGAGCTCTATTCAGATCGGAGCCATCCTGGGACCACAAAGAGAGCTGGGTAAGAGTAGGTGTGGATACAGCATGGACTCTTTCTTTAGTTCAGGTACCTCCCTGGGGACCTTTTGGGGAAGTCCTTCCTTCTATCCTCAGGCAGCAGCTTTGGAAATCAACCCACTGAAGAGCTTCCTCATGAAGGGTTATGGGTTGTTTTCAGCTGAGCTTTTTATGGCCACGGAGGGCAGGAAGAGAGGCTCAGCATAAAGGGTTGAATCAGCTGGGACTTGCACCGATTAGCCATTTGGCCAGCTTCTCCATTGTGCTTGTCCCAGAAGAAGAAGGCACTTGTTGATGGAGTGCCCTTTGTCAAAGGAAGCTTTGTGAAGCTCAGGCTTCTCCTGAAGTCCATGGTTCAGATCAGCAGGCGGCTTTTTGAGTGTCGTAATGAATGAAGCCTCCAGCAAGCCAAATAGCCTGGGGACCTGTGGCCATTTAGCCTTGAAGCCATGTAGTCAGGCTCCTAGCTACCAAAAACCGAAACCAACCAACCCTGGGAAAGTTGCAAACCCTTGAGTAGTTCAGTAAAAGGAAGTTGCAGCGCAGCTGAGTGGCTCAGTGGACAGAGAGCTGGGCCTCAAGACCAGAGGTCGTAGGTTCGAATCTGACCCCAGACTTTTCTTCATTTTCTAACTCTGGGCAAGTACTACAAGCCAAATTCTATTACTGCTGTCAACATTTGCTTTTGGAGTCACTGTGTCTCATTCATCACTTCCATGATGGCTCTTTGAAAATGGAATATCTAAAGGCGACTATTACTGAGTCACAGCAGAGTTGTAGTTTGAGATTATGTCCTTTTGTTCGTGATCCATAACTTCAATTTCCATACAAAGTTCCTCAATGAACACTTAAATTGATCGTGAGAACCATTTATCATTAGATATTGTAAAGAATCCTAAGGGGGTGGGTGGGCGGCTGGGTAGTTCAGTGGATTGGGCGGCTGGGTAGCTCAGTGGTTTGGGCGGCTGGGTAGTTCAGTGGATTGAGAGCCAAGCCTAAAGGTGGTCCTAGGTTCGAATCCGGCCTCAGCCACTTCCCAGCTGTGTGAACCTGGGCAAGTCACTTGACCCCCATTGCCCTTACCACTCTTCTGCCTTGGAGCCAATACACAGTATATATATATATTTACATATACATATACATATATATACATATACATACATATACATATACATATATATAATATACAGTATATATATAAGGGTTTAAAAAAAAAGAAATAACTTGACTGGCATCGATGAATAGAATTAACATTTTAAAACAATATAATTAACATCTAAAAGAAAAAAATATTCATCCTGGGGTTGAGAAATCCCTTTAATATTAAAAATAGAAGCCAGGAAAGGAATTATTATTGGACATCCCTCTCAGGCAATGGAAATGATAGAAATCTCTCCACTACCTGTCTGGCTCTATGACCAGAGGTGGCAGTTCCAATTTTGCTCCCCAATGAAGTTCTTTCCTATTGTCAAGCTGGTCTCTGCTGGTATCCTCCTTATGCAGTTCCACCTGTTGAGCTCTATTCAGATCGGAGCCATCCTGGGACCACAAAGAGAGCTGGGTAAGAGTAGGTGTGGATACAGCATGGACTCTTTCTTTAGTTCAGGTACCTCCCTGGGGACCTTTTGGGGAAGTCCTTCCTTCTATCCTCAGGCAGCAGCTTTGGAAATCAACCCACTGAAGAGCTTCCTCATGAAGGGTTATGGGTTGTTTTCAGCTGAGCTTTTTATGGCCACTGAGGGAAGGAAGAGAGGCTCAGCATAAAGGGTTGAATCAGCTGGGACTTGCACCGATTAGCCATTTGGCCAGCTTCTCCATTGTGCTTGTCCCAGAAGAAGAAGGCACTTGTTGATGGAGTGCCCTTTGTCAAAGGAAGCTTTGTGAAGCTCAGGCTTCTCCTGAAGTCCATGGTTCAGATCAGCAGGCGGCTTTTTGAGTGTCGTAATGAATGAAGCCTCCAGCAAGCCAAATAGCCTGGGGACCTGTGGCCATTTAGCCTTGAAGCCATGTAGTCAGGCTCCTAGCTACCAAAAACCGAAACCAACCAACCCTGGGAAAGTTGCAAACCCTTGAGTAGTTCAGTAAAAGGAAGTTGCAGCGCAGCTGAGTGGCTCAGTGGACAGAGAGCTGGGCCTCAAGACCAGAGGTCGTAGGTTCGAATCTGACCCCAGACTTTTCTTCATTTTCTAACTCTGGGCAAGTACTACAAGCCAAATTCTATTACTGCTGTCAACATTTGCTTTTGGAGTCACTGTGTCTAATTCATCACTTCCATGATGGCTCTTTGAAAATGGAATATCTAAAGGCGACTATTACTGAGTCACAGCAGAGTTGTAGTTTGAGATTATGTCCTTTTGTTCGTGATCCATAACTTCAATTTCCATACAAAGTTCCTCAATGAACACTTAAATTGATCGTGAGAACCATTTATCATTAGATATTGTAAAGAATCCTAAGGGGGTGGGTGGGCGGCTGGGTAGCTCAGTGGATTGGGCGGCTGGGTAGCTCAGTGGATTGAGAGCCAAGCCTAAAGGTGGTCCTAGGTTCGAATCCGGCCTCAGCCACTTCCCAGCTGTGTGAACCTGGGCAAGTCACTTGACCCCCATTGCCTAGCCCTTACCACTCTTCTGCCTTGGAGCCAATACACAGTATATATATATATATATATATATATATATATATATATATATACATACATACATATACATATACATATATATAATATACAGTATATATATAAGGGTTTAAAAAAAAGAAATAACTTGACTGGCATCGATGAATAGAATTAACATTTTAAAACAATATAATTAACATCTAAAAGAAAAAAATATTCATCCTGGGGTTGAGAAATCCCTTTAATATTAAAAATAGAAGCCAGGAAAGGAATTATTATTGGACATCCCTCTCAGGCAATGGAAATGATAGAAATCTCTCCACTACCTGTCTGGCTCTATGACCAGAGGTGGCAGTTCCAATTTTGCTCCCCAAGGAAGTTCTTTCCTATTGTCAAGCTGGTCTCTGCTGGTATCCTCCTTATGCAGTTCCACCTGTTGAGCTCTATTCAGATCGGAGCCATCCTGGGACCACAAAGAGAGCTGGGTAAGAGTAGGTGTGGATACAGCATGGACTCTTTCTTTAGTTCAGGTACCTCCCTGGGGACCTTTTGGGGAAGTCCTTCCTTCTATCCTCAGGCAGCAGCTTTGGAAATCAACCCACTGAAGAGCTTCCTCATGAAGGGTTATGGGTTGTTTTCAGCTGAGCTTTTTATGGCCACGGAGGGAAGGAAGAGAGGCTCAGCATAAAGGGTTGAATCAGCTGGGACTTGCACCGATTAGCCATTTGGCCAGCTTCTCCATTGTGCTTGTCCCAGAAGAAGAAGGCACTTGTTGATGGAGTGCCCTTTGTCAAAGGAAGCTTTGTGAAGCTCAGGCTTCTCCTGAAGTCCATGGTTCAGATCAGCAGGCGGCTTTTTGAGTGTCGTAATGAATGAAGCCTCCAGCAAGCCAAATAGCCTGGGGACCTGTGGCCATTTAGCCTTGAAGCCATGTAGTCAGGCTCCTAGCTACCAAAAACCGAAACCAACCAACCCTGGGAAAGTTGCAAACCCTTGAGTAGTTCAGTAAAAGGAAGTTGCAGCGCAGCTGAGTGGCTCAGTGGACAGAGAGCTGGGCCTCAAGACCAGAGGTCGTAGGTTCGAATCTGACCCCAGACTTTTCTTCATTTTCTAACTCTGGGCAAGTACTACAAGCCAAATTCTATTACTGCTGTCAACATTTGCTTTTGGAGTCACTGTGTCTCATTCATCACTTCCATGATGGCTCTTTGAAAATGGAATATCTAAAGGCGACTATTACTGAGTCACAGCAGAGTTGTAGTTTGAGATTATGTCCTTTTGTTCGTGATCCATAACTTCAATTTCCATACAAAGTTCCTCAATGAACACTTAAATTGATCGTGAGAACCATTTATCATTAGATATTGTAAAGAATCCTAAGGGGGTGGGTGGGCGGCTGGGTAGCTCAGTGGATTGGGCGGCTGGGTAGCTCAGTGGATTGAGAGCCAAGCCTAAAGGTGGTCCTAGGTTCGAATCCGGCCTCAGCCACTTCCCAGCTGTGTGAACCTGGGCAAGTCACTTGACCCCCATTGCCTAGCCCTTACCACTCTTCTGCCTTGGAGCCAATACACAGTATATATATATATATATATATATATATATATATATATACATACATACATATACATATACATATATATAATATACAGTATATATATAAGGGTTTAAAAAAAAGAAATAACTTGACTGGCATCGATGAATAGAATTAACATTTTAAAACAATATAATTAACATCTAAAAGAAAAAAATATTCATCCTGGGGTTGAGAAATCCCTTTAATATTAAAAATAGAAGCCAGGAAAGGAATTATTATTGGACATCCCTCTCAGGCAATGGAAATGATAGAAATCTCTCCACTACCTGTCTGGCTCTATGACCAGAGGTGGCAGTTCCAATTTTGCTCCCCAAGGAAGTTCTTTCCTATTGTCAAGCTGGTCTCTGCTGGTATCCTCCTTATGCAGTTCCACCTGTTGAGCTCTATTCAGATCGGAGCCATCCTGGGACCACAAAGAGAGCTGGGTAAGAGTAGGTGTGGATACAGCATGGACTCTTTCTTTAGTTCAGGTACCTCCCTGGGGACCTTTTGGGGAAGTCCTTCCTTCTATCCTCAGGCAGCAGCTTTGGAAATCAACCCACTGAAGAGCTTCCTCATGAAGGGTTATGGGTTGTTTTCAGCTGAGCTTTTTATGGCCACGGAGGGAAGGAAGAGAGGCTCAGCATAAAGGGTTGAATCAGCTGGGACTTGCACCGATTAGCCATTTGGCCAGCTTCTCCATTGTGCTTGTCCCAGAAGAAGAAGGCACTTGTTGATGGAGTGCCCTTTGTCAAAGGAAGCTTTGTGAAGCTCAGGCTTCTCCTGAAGTCCATGGTTCAGATCAGCAGGCGGCTTTTTGAGTGTCGTAATGAATGAAGCCTCCAGCAAGCCAAATAGCCTGGGGACCTGTGGCCATTTAGCCTTGAAGCCATGTAGTCAGGCTCCTAGCTACCAAAAACCGAAACCAACCAACCCTGGGAAAGTTGCAAACCCTTGAGTAGTTCAGTAAAAGGAAGTTGCAGCGCAGCTGAGTGGCTCAGTGGACAGAGAGCTGGGCCTCAAGACCAGAGGTCGTAGGTTCGAATGTGACCCCAGACTTTTCTTCATTTTCTAACTCTGGGCAAGTACTACAAGCCAAATTCTATTACTGCTGTCAACATTTGCTTTTGGAGTCACTGTGTCTAATTCATCACTTCCATGATGGCTCTTTGAAAATGGAATATCTAAAGGCGACTATTACTGAGTCACAGCAGAGTTGTAGTTTGAGATTATGTCCTTTTGTTCGTGATCCATAACTTCAATTTCCATACAAAGTTCCTCAATGAACACTTAAATTGATCGTGAGAACCATTTATCATTAGATATTGTAAAGAATCCTAAGGGGGTGGGTGGGCGGCTGGGTAGCTCAGTGGATTGGGCGGCTGGGTAGCTCAGTGGATTGAGAGCCAAGCCTAAAGGTGGTCCTAGGTTCGAATCCGGCCTCAGCCACTTCCCAGCTGTGTGAACCTGGGCAAGTCACTTGACCCCCATTGCCTAGCCCTTACCACTCTTCTGCCTTGGAGCCAATACACAGTATATATATATATATATATATATATATATATACATACATACATATACATATACATATATATAATATACAGTATATATATAAGGGTTTAAAAAAAAGAAATAACTTGACTGGCATCGATGAATAGAATTAACATTTTAAAACAATATAATTAACATCTAAAAGAAAAAAATATTCATCCTGGGGTTGAGAAATCCCTTTAATATTAAAAATAGAAGCCAAGAAAGGAATTATTATTGGACATCCCTCTCAGGCAATGGAAATGATAGAAATCTCTCCACTACCTGTCTGGCTCTATGACCAGAGGTGGCAGTTCCAATTTTGCTCCCCAAGGAAGTTCTTTCCTATTGTCAAGCTGGTCTCTGCTGGTATCCTCCTTATGCAGTTCCACCTGTTGAGCTCTATTCAGATCGGAGCCATCCTGGGACCACAAAGAGAGCTGGGTAAGAGTAGGTGTGGATACAGCATGGACTCTTTCTTTAGTTCAGGTACCTCCCTGGGGACCTTTTGGGGAAGTCCTTCCTTCTATCCTCAGGCAGCAGCTTTGGAAATCAACCCACTGAAGAGCTTCCTCATGAAGGGTTATGGGTTGTTTTCAGCTGAGCTTTTTATGGCCACGGAGGGAAGGAAGAGAGGCTCAGCATAAAGGGTTGAATCAGCTGGGACTTGCACCGATTAGCCATTTGGCCAGCTTCTCCATTGTGCTTGTCCCAGAAGAAGAAGGCACTTGTTGATGGAGTGCCCTTTGTCAAAGGAAGCTTTGTGAAGCTCAGGCTTCTCCTGAAGTCCATGGTTCAGATCAGCAGGCGGCTTTTTGAGTGTCGTAATGAATGAAGCCTCCAGCAAGCCAAATAGCCTGGGGACCTGTGGCCATTTAGCCTTGAAGCCATGTAGTCAGGCTCCTAGCTACCAAAAACCGAAACCAACCAACCCTGGGAAAGTTGCAAACCCTTGAGTAGTTCAGTAAAAGGAAGTTGCAGCGCAGCTGAGTGGCTCAGTGGACAGAGAGCTGGGCCTCAAGACCAGAGGTCGTAGGTTCGAATCTGACCCCAGACTTTTCTTCATTTTCTAACTCTGGGCAAGTACTACAAGCCAACAAAAATCTGTACGTTCTATTACTGCTGTCAACATTTGCTTTTGGAGTCACTGTGTCTCATTCATCACTTCCATGATGGCTCTTTGAAAATGGAATATCTAAAGGCGACTATTACTGAGTCACAGCAGAGTTGTAGTTTGAGATTATGTCCTTTTGTTCGTGATCCATAACTTCAATTTCCATACAAAGTTCCTCAATGAACACTTAAATTGATCGTGAGAACCATTTATCATTAGATATTGTAAAGAATCCTAAGGGGGTGGGTGGGCGGCTGGGTAGCTCAGTGGATTGGGCGGCTGGGTAGCTGAGTGGATTGGGCGGCTGGGTAGCTCAGTGGATTGAGAGCCAAGCCTAGAGGTGGGAGGTCCTAGGTTCGAATCCGGCCTCAGCCACTTCCCAGCTGTGTGAACCTGGGCAAGTCACTTGACCCCCATTGCCTAGCCCTTACCACTCTTCTGCCTTGGAGCCAATACACAGTATATATATATATATTTACATATACATATACATATATATACATATACATACATATACATATACATATATATAATATACAGTATATATATAAGGGTTTAAAAAAAAAGAAATAACTTGACTGGCATCGATGAATAGAATTAACATTTTAAAACAATATCATTAACATCTAAAAGAAAAAAATATTCATCCTGGGGTTGAGAAATCCCTTTAATATTAAAAATAGAAGCCAGGAAAGGAATTATTATTGGACATCCCTCTCAGGCAATGGAAATGATAGAAATCTCTCCACTACCTGTCTGGCTCTATGACCAGAGGTGGCAGTTCCAATTTTGCTCCCCAAGGAAGTTCTTTCCTATTGTCAAGCTGGTCTCTGCTGGTATCCTCCTTATGCAGTTCCACCTGTTGAGCTCTATTCAGATCGGAGCCATCCTGGGACCACAAAGAGAGCTGGGTAAGAGTAGGTGTGGATACAGCATGGACTCTTTCTTTAGTTCAGGTACCTCCCTGGGGACCTTTTGGGGAAGTCCTTCCTTCTATCCTCAGGCAGCAGCTTTGGAAATCAACCCACTGAAGAGCTTCCTCATGAAGGGTTATGGGTTGTTTTCAGCTGAGCTTTTTATGGCCACGGAGGGAAGGAAGAGAGGCTCAGCATAAAGGGTTGAATCAGCTGGGACTTGCACCGATTAGCCATTTGGCCAGCTTCTCCATTGTGCTTGTCCCAGAAGAAGAAGGCACTTGTTGATGGAGTGCCCTTTGTCAAAGGAAGCTTTGTGAAGCTCAGGCTTCTCCTGAAGTCCATGGTTCAGATCAGCAGGCGGCTTTTTGAGTGTCGTAATGAATGAAGCCTCCAGCAAGCCAAATAGCCTGGGGACCTGTGGCCATTTAGCCTTGAAGCCATGTAGTCAGGCTCCTAGCTACCAAAAACCGAAACCAACCAACCCTGGGAAAGTTGCAAACCCTTGAGTAGTTCAGTAAAAGGAAGTTGCAGCGCAGCTGAGTGGCTCAGTGGACAGAGAGCTGGGCCTCAAGACCAGAGGTCGTAGGTTCGAATCTGACCCCAGACTTTTCTTCATTTTCTAACTCTGGGCAAGTACTACAAGCCAAATTCTATTACTGCTGTCAACATTTGCTTTTGGAGTCACTGTGTCTCATTCATCACTTCCATGATGGCTCTTTGAAAATGGAATATCTAAAGGCGACTATTACTGAGTCACAGCAGAGTTGTAGTTTGAGATTATGTCCTTTTGTTCGTGATCCATAACTTCAATTTCCATACAAAGTTCCTCAATGAACACTTAAATTGATCGTGAGAACCATTTATCATTAGATATTGTAAAGAATCCTAAGGGGGTGGGTGGGCGGCTGGGTAGCTCAGTGGATTGGGCGGCTGGGTAGCTCAGTGGATTGAGAGCCAAGCCTAGAGGTGGGAGGTCCTAGGTTCGAATCCGGCCTCAGCCACTTCCCAGCTGTGTGAACCTGGGCAAGTCACTTGACCCCCATTGCCTAGCCCTTACCAATCTTCTGCCTTGGAGCCAATACACAGTATATATATATATTTACATATACATATACATATATATACATATACATACATATACATATACATATATATAATATACAGTATATATATAAGGGTTTAAAAAAAAAGAAATAACTTGACTGGCATCGATGAATAGAATTAACATTTTAAAACAATATCATTAACATCTAAAAGAAAAAAATATTCATCCTGGGGTTGAGAAATCCCTTTAATATTAAAAATAGAAGCCAGGAAAGGAATTATTATTGGACATCCCTCTCAGGCAATGGAAATGATAGAAATCTCTCCACTACCTGTCTGGCTCTATGACCAGAGGTGGCAGTTCCAATTTTGCTCCCCAAGGAAGTTCTTTCCTATTGTCAAGCTGGTCTCTGCTGGTATCCTCCTTATGCAGTTCCACCTGTTGAGCTCTATTCAGATCGGAGCCATCCTGGGACCACAAAGAGAGCTGGGTAAGAGTAGGTGTGGATACAGCATGGACTCTTTCTTTAGTTCAGGTACCTCCCTGGGGACCTTTTGGGGAAGTCCTTCCTTCTATCCTCAGGCAGCAGCTTTGGAAATCAACCCACTGAAGAGCTTCCTCATGAAGGGTTATGGGTTGTTTTCAGCTGAGCTTTTTATGGCCACGGAGGGAAGGAAGAGAGGCTCAGCATAAAGGGTTGAATCAGCTGGGACTTGCACCGATTAGCCATTTGGCCAGCTTCTCCATTGTGCTTGTCCCAGAAGAAGAAGGCACTTGTTGATGGAGTGCCCTTTGTCAAAGGAAGCTTTGTGAAGCTCAGGCTTCTCCTGAAGTCCATGGTTCAGATCAGCAGGCGGCTTTTTGAGTGTCGTAATGAATGAAGCCTCCAGCAAGCCAAATAGCCTGGGGACCTGTGGCCATTTAGCCTTGAAGCCATGTAGTCAGGCTCCTAGCTACCAAAAACCGAAACCAACCAACCCTGGGAAAGTTGCAAACCCTTGAGTAGTTCAGTAAAAGGAAGTTGCAGCGCAGCTGAGTGGCTCAGTGGACAGAGAGCTGGGCCTCAAGACCAGAGGTCGTAGGTTCGAATCTGACCCCAGACTTTTCTTCATTTTCTAACTCTGGGCAAGTACTACAAGCCAAATTCTATTACTGCTGTCAACATTTGCTTTTGGAGTCACTGTGTCTCATTCATCACTTCCATGATGGCTCTTTGAAAATGGAATATCTAAAGGCGACTATTACTGAGTCACAGCAGAGTTGTAGTTTGAGATTATGTCCTTTTGTTCGTGATCCATAACTTCAATTTCCATACAAAGTTCCTCAATGAACACTTAAATTGATCGTGAGAACCATTTATCATTAGATATTGTAAAGAATCCTAAGGGGGTGGGTGGGCGGCTGGGTAGTTCAGTGGATTGGGCGGCTGGGTAGCTCAGTGGATTGAGAGCCAAGCCTAAAGGTGGTCCTAGGTTCGAATCCGGCCTCAGCCACTTCCCAGCTGTGTGAACCTGGGCAAGTCACTTGACCCCCATTGCCTAGCCCTTACCACTCTTCTGCCTTGGAGCCAATACACAGTATATATATATATTTACATATACATATACATATATATATACATATACATACATATACATATACATATATATAATATACAGTATATATATAAGGGTTTAAAAAAAAAGAAATAACTTGACTGGCATCGATGAATAGAATTAACATTTTAAAACAATATCATTAACATCTAAAAGAAAAAAATATTCATCCTGGGGTTGAGAAATCCCTTTAATATTAAAAATAGAAGCCAGGAAAGGAATTATTATTGGACATCCCTCTCAGGCAATGGAAATGATAGAAATCTCTCCACTACCTGTCTGGCTCTATGACCAGAGGTGGCAGTTCCAATTTTGCTCCCCAAGGAAGTTCTTTCCTATTGTCAAGCTGGTCTCTGCTGGTATCCTCCTTATGCAGTTCCACCTGTTGAGCTCTATTCAGATCGGAGCCATCCTGGGACCACAAAGAGAGCTGGGTAAGAGTAGGTGTGGATACAGCATGGACTCTTTCTTTAGTTCAGGTACCTCCCTGGGGACCTTTTGGGGAAGTCCTTCCTTCTATCCTCAGGCAGCAGCTTTGGAAATCAACCCACTGAAGAGCTTCCTCATGAAGGGTTATGGGTTGTTTTCAGCTGAGCTTTTTATGGCCACGGAGGGAAGGAAGAGAGGCTCAGCATAAAGGGTTGAATCAGCTGGGACTTGCACCGATTAGCCATTTGGCCAGCTTCTCCATTGTGCTTGTCCCAGAAGAAGAAGGCACTTGTTGATGGAGTGCCCTTTGTCAAAGGAAGCTTTGTGAAGCTCAGGCTTCTCCTGAAGTCCATGGTTCAGATCAGCAGGCGGCTTTTTGAGTGTCGTAATGAATGAAGCCTCCAGCAAGCCAAATAGCCTGGGGACCTGTGGCCATTTAGCCTTGAAGCCATGTAGTCAGGCTCCTAGCTACCAAAAACCGAAACCAACCAACCCTGGGAAAGTTGCAAACCCTTGAGTAGTTCAGTAAAAGGAAGTTGCAGCGCAGCTGAGTGGCTCAGTGGACAGAGAGCTGGGCCTCAAGACCAGAGGTCGTAGGTTCGAATGTGACCCCAGACTTTTCTTCATTTTCTAACTCTGGGCAAGTACTACAAGCCAAATTCTATTACTGCTGTCAACATTTGCTTTTGGAGTCACTGTGTCTCATTCATCACTTCCATGATGGCTCTTTGAAAATGGAATATCTAAAGGCGACTATTACTGAGTCACAGCAGAGTTGTAGTTTGAGATTATGTCCTTTTGTTCGTGATCCATAACTTCAATTTCCATACAAAGTTCCTCAATGAACACTTAAATTGATCGTGAGAACCATTTATCATTAGATATTGTAAAGAATCCTAAGGGGGTGGGTGGGCGGCTGGGTAGCTCAGTGGATTGGGCGGCTGGGTAGCTCAGTGGTTTGGGCGGCTGGGTAGCTCAGTGGATTGAGAGCCAAGCCTAAAGGTGGTCCTAGGTTCGAATCCGGCCTCAGCCACTTCCCAGCTGTGTGAACCTGGGCAAGTCACTTGACCCCCATTGCCTAGCCCTTACCACTCTTCTGCCTTGGAGCCAATACACAGTATATATATATATATTTACATATACATATACATATATATACATATACATACATATACATATACATATATATAATATACAGTATATATATAAGGGTTTAAAAAAAAGAAATAACTTGACTGGCATCGATGAATAGAATTAACATTTTAAAACAATATAATTAATATCTAAAAGAAAAAAATATTCATCCTGGGGTTGAGAAATCCCTTTAATATTAAAAATAGAAGCCAGGAAAGGAATTATTATTGGACATCCCTCTCAGGCAATGGAAATGATAGAAATCTCTCCACTACCTGTCTGGCTCTATGACCAGAGGTGGCAGTTCCAATTTTGCTCCCCAAGGAAGTTCTTTCCTATTGTCAAGCTGGTCTCTGCTGGTATCCTCCTTATGCAGTTCCACCTGTTGAGCTCTATTCAGATCGGAGCCATCCTGGGACCACAAAGAGAGCTGGGTAAGAGTAGGTGTGGATACAGCATGGACTCTTTCTTTAGTTCAGGTACCTCCCTGGGGACCTTTTGGGGAAGTCCTTCCTTCTATCCTCAGGCAGCAGCTTTGGAAATCAACCCACTGAAGAGCTTCCTCATGAAGGGTTATGGGTTGTTTTCAGCTGAGCTTTTTATGGCCACGGAGGGAAGGAAGAGAGGCTCAGCATAAAGGGTTGAATCAGCTGGGACTTGCACCGATTAGCCATTTGGCCAGCTTCTCCATTGTGCTTGTCCCAGAAGAAGAAGGCACTTGTTGATGGAGTGCCCTTTGTCAAAGGAAGCTTTGTGAAGCTCAGGCTTCTCCTGAAGTCCATGGTTCAGATCAGCAGGCGGCTTTTTGAGTGTCGTAATGAATGAAGCCTCCAGCAAGCCAAATAGCCTGGGGACCTGTGGCCATTTAGCCTTGAAGCCATGTAGTCAGGCTCCTAGCTACCAAAAACCGAAACCAACCAACCCTGGGAAAGTTGCAAACCCTTGAGTAGTTCAGTAAAAGGAAGTTGCAGCGCAGCTGAGTGGCTCAGTGGACAGAGAGCTGGGCCTCAAGACCAGAGGTCGTAGGTTCGAATCTGACCCCAGACTTTTCTTCATTTTCTAACTCTGGGCAAGTACTACAAGCCAACAAAAATCTGTACTTTCTATTACTGCTGTCAACATTTGCTTTTGGAGTCACTGTGTCTCATTCATCACTTCCATGATGGCTCTTTGAAAATGGAATATCTAAAGGCGACTATTACTGAGTCACAGCAGAGTTGTGGTTTGAGATTATGTCCTTTTGTTCGTGATCCATAACTTCAATTTCCATACAAAGTTCCTCAATGAACACTTAAATTGATCGTGAGAACCATTTATCATTAGATATTGTAAAGAATCCTAAGGGGGTGGGTGGGCGGCTGGGTAGCTCAGTGGATTGGGCGGCTGGGTAGCTCAGTGGATTGGGCGGCTGGGTAGCTCAGTGGATTGAGATCCAAGCCTAGAGGTGGGAGGTCCTAGGTTCGAATCCGGCCTCAGCCACTTCCCAGCTGTGTGAACCTGGGCAAGTCACTTGACCCCCATTGCCTAGCCCTTACCACTCTTCTGCCTTGGAGCCAATACACAGTATATATATATATTTACATATACATATACATATATATACATATACATACATATACATATACATATATATAATATACAGTATATATATAAGGGTTTAAAAAAAAAGAAATAACTTGACTGGCATCGATGAATAGAATTAACATTTTAAAACAATATCATTAACATCTAAAAGAAAAAAATATTCATCCTGGGGTTGAGAAATCCCTTTAATATTAAAAATAGAAGCCAGGAAAGGAATTATTATTGGACATCCCTCTCAGGCAATGGAAATGATAGAAATCTCTCCACTACCTGTCTGGCTCTATGACCAGAGGTGGCAGTTCCAATTTTGCTCCCCAAGGAAGTTCTTTCCTATTGTCAAGCTGGTCTCTGCTGGTATCCTCCTTATGCAGTTCCACCTGTTGAGCTCTATTCAGATCGGAGCCATCCTGGGACCACAAAGAGAGCTGGGTAAGAGTAGGTGTGGATACAGCATGGACTCTTTCTTTAGTTCAGGTACCTCCCTGGGGACCTTTTGGGGAAGTCCTTCCTTCTATCCTCAGGCAGCAGCTTTGGAAATCAACCCACTGAAGAGCTTCCTCATGAAGGGTTATGGGTTGTTTTCAGCTGAGCTTTTTATGGCCACGGAGGGAAGGAAGAGAGGCTCAGCATAAAGGGTTGAATCAGCTGGGACTTGCACCGATTAGCCATTTGGCCAGCTTCTCCATTGTGCTTGTCCCAGAAGAAGAAGGCACTTGTTGATGGAGTGCCCTTTGTCAAAGGAAGCTTTGTGAAGCTCAGGCTTCTCCTGAAGTCCATGGTTCAGATCAGCAGGCGGCTTTTTGAGTGTCATAATGAATGAAGCCTCCAGCAAGCCAAATAGCCTGGGGACCTGTGGCCATTTAGCCTTGAAGCCATGTAGTCAGGCTCCTAGCTACCAAAAACCGAAACCAACCAACCCTGGGAAAGTTGCAAACCCTTGAGTAGTTCAGTAAAAGGAAGTTGCAGCGCAGCTGAGTGGCTCAGTGGACAGAGAGCTGGGCCTCAAGACCAGAGGTCGTAGGTTCGAATCTGACCCCAGACTTTTCTTCATTTTCTAACTCTGGGCAAGTACTACAAGCCAACAAAAATCTGTACTTTCTATTACTGCTGTCAACATTTGCTTTTGGAGTCACTGTGTCTCATTCATCACTTCCATGATGGCTCTTTGAAAATGGAATATCTAAAGGCGACTATTACTGAGTCACAGCAGAGTTGTAGTTTGAGATTATGTCCTTTTGTTCGTGATCCATAACTTCAATTTCCATACAAAGTTCCTCAATGAACACTTAAATTGATCGTGAGAACCATTTATCATTAGATATTGTAAAGAATCCTAAGGGGGTGGGTGGGCGGCTGGGTTGCTCAGTGGATTGGGCGGCTGGGTAGCTCAGTGGATTGAGAGCCAAGCCTAAAGGTGGTCCTAGGTTCGAATCCGGCCTCAGCCACTTCCCAGCTGTGTGAACCTGGGCAAGTCACTTGACCCCCATTGCCTAGCCCTTACCACTCTTCTGCCTTGGAGCCAATACACAGTATATATATATATTTACATATACATATACATATATATACATATACATACATATACATATACATATATATAATATACAGTATATATATAAGGGTTTAAAAAAAAAGAAATAACTTGACTGGCATCGATGAATAGAATTAACATTTTAAAACAATATAATTAATATCTAAAAGAAAAAAATATTCATCCTGGGGTTGAGAAATCCCTTTAATATTAAAAATAGAAGCCAGGAAAGGAATTATTATTGGACATCCCTCTCAGGCAATGGAAATGATAGAAATCTCTCCACTACCTGTCTGGCTCTATGACCAGAGGTGGCAGTTCCAATTTTGCTCCCCAAGGAAGTTCTTTCCTATTGTCAAGCTGGTCTCTGCTGGTATCCTCCTTATGCAGTTCCACCTGTTGAGCTGTATTCAGATCAGAGCCATCCTGGGACCACAAAGAGAGCTGGGTAAGAGTAGGTGTGGATACAGCATGGACTCTTTCTTTAGTTCAGGTACCTCCCTGGGGACCTTTTGGGGAAGTCCTTCCTTCTATCCTCAGGCAGCAGCTTTGGAAATCAACCCACTGAAGAGCTTCCTCATGAAGGGTTATGGGTTGTTTTCAGCTGAGCTTTTTATGGCCACGGAGGGAAGGAAGAGAGGCTCAGCATAAAGGGTTGAATCAGCTGGGACTTGCACCGATTAGCCATTTGGCCAGCTTCTCCATTGAGCTTGTCCCAGAAGAAGAAGGCACTTGTTGATGGAGTGCCCTTTGTCAAAGGAAGCTTTGTGAAGCTCAGGCTTCTCCTGAAGTCCATGGTTCAGATCAGCAGGCGGCTTTTTGAGTGTCGTAATGAATGAAGCCTCCAGCAAGCCAAATAGCCTGGGGACCTGTGGCCATTTAGCCTTGAAGCCATGTAGTCAGGCTCCTAGCTACCAAAAACCGAAACCAACCAACCCTGGGAAAGTTGCAAACCCTTGAGTAGTTCAGTAAAAGGAAGTTGCAGCGCAGCTGAGTGGCTCAGTGGACAGAGAGCTGGGCCTCAAGACCAGAGGTCGTAGGTTCGAATCTGACCCCAGACTTTTCTTCATTTTCTAACTCTGGGCAAGTACTACAAGCCAAATTCTATTACTGCTGTCAACATTTGCTTTTGGAGTCACTGTGTCTCATTCATCACTTCCATGATGGCTCTTTGAAAATGGAATATCTAAAGGCGACTATTACTGAGTCACAGCAGAGTTGTAGTTTGAGATTATGTCCTTTTGTTCGTGATCCATAACTTCAATTTCCATACAAAGTTCCTCAATGAACACTTAAATTGATCGTGAGAACCATTTATCATTAGATATTGTAAAGAATCCTAAGGGGGTGGGTGGGCGGCTGGGTAGCTGAGTGGATTGGGCGGCTGGGTAGCTCAGTGGATTGAGAGCCAAGCCTAGAGGTGGGAGGTCCTAGGTTCGAATCCGACCTCAGCCACTTCCCTGCTGTGTGAACCTGGGCAAGTCACTTGACCCCCATTGCCTAGCCCTTACCAATCTTCTGCCTTGGAGCCAATACACAGTATATATATATATTTACATATACATATACATATATATACATATACATACATATACATATACATATATATAATATACAGTATATATATAAGGGTTTAAAAAAAAAGAAATAACTTGACTGGCATCGATGAATAGAATTAACATTTTAAAACAATATCATTAACATCTAAAAGAAAAAAATATTCATCCTGGGGTTGAGAAATCCCTTTAATATTAAAAATAGAAGCCAGGAAAGGAATTATTATTGGACATCCCTCTCAGGCAATGGAAATGATAGAAATCTCTCCACTACCTGTCTGGCTCTATGACCAGAGGTGGCAGTTCCAATTTTGCTCCCCAAGGAAGTTCTTTCCTATTGTCAAGCTGGTCTCTGCTGGTATCCTCCTTATGCAGTTCCACCTGTTGAGCTCTATTCAGATCGGAGCCATCCTGGGACCACAAAGAGAGCTGGGTAAGAGTAGGTGTGGATACAGCATGGACTCTTTCTTTAGTTCAGGTACCTCCCTGGGGACCTTTTGGGGAAGTCCTTCCTTCTATCCTCAGGCAGCAGCTTTGGAAATCAACCCACTGAAGAGCTTCCTCATGAAGGGTTATGGGTTGTTTTCAGCTGAGCTTTTTATGGCCACGGAGGGAAGGAAGAGAGGCTCAGCATAAAGGGTTGAATCAGCTGGGACTTGCACCGATTAGCCATTTGGCCAGCTTCTCCATTGTGCTTGTCCCAGAAGAAGAAGGCACTTGTTGATGGAGTGCCCTTTGTCAAAGGAAGCTTTGTGAAGCTCAGGCTTCTCCTGAAGTCCATGGTTCAGATCAGCAGGCGGCTTTTTGAGTGTCGTAATGAATGAAGCCTCCAGCAAGCCAAATAGCCTGGGGACCTGTGGCCATTTAGCCTTGAAGCCATGTAGTCAGGCTCCTAGCTACCAAAAACCGAAACCAACCAACCCTGGGAAAGTTGCAAACCCTTGAGTAGTTCAGTAAAAGGAAGTTGCAGCGCAGCTGAGTGGCTCAGTGGACAGAGAGCTGGGCCTCAAGACCAGAGGTCGTAGGTTCGAATCTGACCCCAGACTTTTCTTCATTTTCTAACTCTGGGCAAGTACTACAAGCCAAATTCTATTACTGCTGTCAACATTTGCTTTTGGAGTCACTGTGTCTCATTCATCACTTCCATGATGGCTCTTTGAAAATGGAATATCTAAAGGCGACTATTACTGAGTCACAGCAGAGTTGTAGTTTGAGATTATGTCCTTTTGTTCGTGATCCATAACTTCAATTTCCATACAAAGTTCCTCAATGAACACTTAAATTGATCGTGAGAACCATTTATCATTAGATATTGTAAAGAATCCTAAGGGGGTGGGTGGGCGGCTGGGTAGCTCAGTGGATTGGGCGGCTGGGTAGCTCAGTGGATTGAGAGCCAAGCCTAAAGGTGGTCCTAGGTTCGAATCCGGCCTCAGCCACTTCCCAGCTGTGTGAACCTGGGCAAGTCACTTGACCCCCATTGCCTAGCCCTTACCACTCTTCTGCCTTGGAGCCAATACACAGTATATATATATATTTACATATACATATATATATACATATACATACATATACATATACATATATATAATATACAGTATATATATAAGGGTTTAAAAAAAAAGAAATAACTTGACTGGCATCGATGAATAGAATTAACATTTTAAAACAATATCATTAACATCTAAAAGAAAAAAATATTCATCCTGGGGTTGAGAAATCCCTTTAATATTAAAAATAGAAGCCAGGAAAGGAATTATTATTGGACATCCCTCTCAGGCAATGGAAATGATAGAAATCTCTCCACTACCTGTCTGGCTCTATGACCAGAGGTGGCAGTTCCAATTTTGCTCCCCAAGGAAGTTCTTTCCTATTGTCAAGCTGGTCTCTGCTGGTATCCTCCTTATGCAGTTCCACCTGTTGAGCTCTATTCAGATCGGAGCCATCCTGGGACCACAAAGAGAGCTGGGTAAGAGTAGGTGTGGATACAGCATGGACTCTTTCTTTAGTTCAGGTACCTCCCTGGGGACCTTTTGGGGAAGTCCTTCCTTCTATCCTCAGGCAGCAGCTTTGGAAATCAACCCACTGAAGAGCTTCCTCATGAAGGGTTATGGGTTGTTTTCAGCTGAGCTTTTTATGGCCACGGAGGGAAGGAAGAGAGGCTCAGCATAAAGGGTTGAATCAGCTGGGACTTGCACCGATTAGCCATTTGGCCAGCTTCTCCATTGTGCTTGTCCCAGAAGAAGAAGGCACTTGTTGATGGAGTGCCCTTTGTCAAAGGAAGCTTTGTGAAGCTCAGGCTTCTCCTGAAGTCCATGGTTCAGATCAGCAGGCGGCTTTTTGAGTGTCGTAATGAATGAAGCCTCCAGCAAGCCAAATAGCCTGGGGACCTGTGGCCATTTAGCCTTGAAGCCATGTAGTCAGGCTCCTAGCTACCAAAAACCGAAACCAACCAACCCTGGGAAAGTTGCAAACCCTTGAGTAGTTCAGTAAAAGGAAGTTGCAGCGCAGCTGAGTGGCTCAGTGGACAGAGAGCTGGGCCTCAAGACCAGAGGTCGTAGGTTCGAATCTGACCCCAGACTTTTCTTCATTTTCTAACTCTGGGCAAGTACTACAAGCCAAATTCTATTACTGCTGTCAACATTTGCTTTTGGAGTCACTGTGTCTCATTCATCACTTCCATGATGGCTCTTTGAAAATGGAATATCTAAAGGCGACTATTACTGAGTCACAGCAGAGTTGTAGTTTGAGATTATGTCCTTTTGTTCGTGATCCATAACTTCAATTTCCATACAAAGTTCCTCAATGAACACTTAAATTGATCGTGAGAACCATTTATCATTAGATATTGTAAAGAATCCTAAGGGGGTGGGTGGGCGGCTGGGTAGCTCAGTGGATTGGGCGGCTGGGTAGCTCAGTGGTTTGGGCGGCTGGGTAGCTCAGTGGATTGAGAGCCAAGCCTAAAGGTGGTCCTAGGTTCGAATCCGGCCTCAGCCACTTCCCAGCTGTGTGAACCTGGGCAAGTCACTTGACCCCCATTGCCTAGCCCTTACCACTCTTCTGCCTTGGAGCCAATACACAGTATATATATATATATTTACATATACATATACATATATATACATATACATACATATACATATACATATATATAATATACAGTATATATATAAGGGTTTAAAAAAAAGAAATAACTTGACTGGCATCGATGAATAGAATTAACATTTTAAAACAATATAATTAATATCTAAAAGAAAAAAATATTCATCCTGGGGTTGAGAAATCCCTTTAATATTAAAAATAGAAGCCAGGAAAGGAATTATTATTGGACATCCCTCTCAGGCAATGGAAATGATAGAAATCTCTCCACTACCTGTCTGGCTCTATGACCAGAGGTGGCAGTTCCAATTTTGCTCCCCAAGGAAGTTCTTTCCTATTGTCAAGCTGGTCTCTGCTGGTATCCTCCTTATGCAGTTCCACCTGTTGAGCTCTATTCAGATCGGAGCCATCCTGGGACCACAAAGAGAGCTGGGTAAGAGTAGGTGTGGATACAGCATGGACTCTTTCTTTAGTTCAGGTACCTCCCTGGGGACCTTTTGGGGAAGTCCTTCCTTCTATCCTCAGGCAGCAGCTTTGGAAATCAACCCACTGAAGAGCTTCCTCATGAAGGGTTATGGGTTGTTTTCAGCTGAGCTTTTTATGGCCACGGAGGGAAGGAAGAGAGGCTCAGCATAAAGGGTTGAATCAGCTGGGACTTGCACCGATTAGCCATTTGGCCAGCTTCTCCATTGTGCTTGTCCCAGAAGAAGAAGGCACTTGTTGATGGAGTGCCCTTTGTCAAAGGAAGCTTTGTGAAGCTCAGGCTTCTCCTGAAGTCCATGGTTCAGATCAGCAGGCGGCTTTTTGAGTGTCGTAATGAATGAAGCCTCCAGCAAGCCAAATAGCCTGGGGACCTGTGGCCATTTAGCCTTGAAGCCATGTAGTCAGGCTCCTAGCTACCAAAAACCGAAACCAACCAACCCTGGGAAAGTTGCAAACCCTTGAGTAGTTCAGTAAAAGGAAGTTGCAGCGCAGCTGAGTGGCTCAGTGGACAGAGAGCTGGGCCTCAAGACCAGAGGTCGTAGGTTCGAATCTGACCCCAGACTTTTCTTCATTTTCTAACTCTGGGCAAGTACTACAAGCCAACAAAAATCTGTACTTTCTATTACTGCTGTCAACATTTGCTTTTGGAGTCACTGTGTCTCATTCATCACTTCCATGATGGCTCTTTGAAAATGGAATATCTAAAGGCGACTATTACTGAGTCACAGCAGAGTTGTGGTTTGAGATTATGTCCTTTTGTTCGTGATCCATAACTTCAATTTCCATACAAAGTTCCTCAATGAACACTTAAATTGATCGTGAGAACCATTTATCATTAGATATTGTAAAGAATCCTAAGGGGGTGGGTGGGCGGCTGGGTAGCTCAGTGGATTGGGCGGCTGGGTAGCTCAGTGGATTGAGAGCCAAGCCTAAAGGTGGTCCTAGGTTCGAATCCGGCCTCAGCCACTTCCCAGCTGTGTGAACCTGGGCAAGTCACTTGACCCCCATTGCCTAGCCCTTACCACTCTTCTGCCTTGGAGCCAATACACAGTATATATATATATATATATATATATATATATATATATATATATACATACATACATATACATATACATATATATAATATACAGTATATATATAAGGGTTTAAAAAAAAGAAATAACTTGACTGGCATCGATGAATAGAATTAACATTTTAAAACAATATAATTAACATCTAAAAGAAAAAAATATTCATCCTGGGGTTGAGAAATCCCTTTAATATTAAAAATAGAAGCCAGGAAAGGAATTATTATTGGACATCCCTCTCAGGCAATGGAAATGATAGAAATCTCTCCACTACCTGTCTGGCTCTATGACCAGAGGTGGCAGTTCCAATTTTGCTCCCCAAGGAAGTTCTTTCCTATTGTCAAGCTGGTCTCTGCTGGTATCCTCCTTATGCAGTTCCACCTGTTGAGCTCTATTCAGATCGGAGCCATCCTGGGACCACAAAGAGAGCTGGGTAAGAGTAGGTGTGGATACAGCATGGACTCTTTCTTTAGTTCAGGTACCTCCCTGGGGACCTTTTGGGGAAGTCCTTCCTTCTATCCTCAGGCAGCAGCTTTGGAAATCAACCCACTGAAGAGCTTCCTCATGAAGGGTTATGGGTTGTTTTCAGCTGAGCTTTTTATGGCCACGGAGGGAAGGAAGAGAGGCTCAGCATAAAGGGTTGAATCAGCTGGGACTTGCACCGATTAGCCATTTGGCCAGCTTCTCCATTGTGCTTGTCCCAGAAGAAGAAGGCACTTGTTGATGGAGTGCCCTTTGTCAAAGGAAGCTTTGTGAAGCTCAGGCTTCTCCTGAAGTCCATGGTTCAGATCAGCAGGCGGCTTTTTGAGTGTCGTAATGAATGAAGCCTCCAGCAAGCCAAATAGCCTGGGGACCTGTGGCCATTTAGCCTTGAAGCCATGTAGTCAGGCTCCTAGCTACCAAAAACCGAAACCAACCAACCCTGGGAAAGTTGCAAACCCTTGAGTAGTTCAGTAAAAGGAAGTTGCAGCGCAGCTGAGTGGCTCAGTGGACAGAGAGCTGGGCCTCAAGACCAGAGGTCGTAGGTTCGAATCTGACCCCAGACTTTTCTTCATTTTCTAACTCTGGGCAAGTACTACAAGCCAAATTCTATTACTGCTGTCAACATTTGCTTTTGGAGTCACTGTGTCTAATTCATCACTTCCATGATGGCTCTTTGAAAATGGAATATCTAAAGGCGACTATTACTGAGTCACAGCAGAGTTGTAGTTTGAGATTATGTCCTTTTGTTCGTGATCCATAACTTCAATTTCCATACAAAGTTCCTCAATGAACACTTAAATTGATCGTGAGAACCATTTATCATTAGATATTGTAAAGAATCCTAAGGGGGTGGGTGGGCGGCTGGGTAGCTCAGTGGATTGGGCGGCTGGGTAGCTCAGTGGATTGAGAGCCAAGCCTAAAGGTGGTCCTAGGTTCGAATCCGGCCTCAGCCACTTCCCAGCTGTGTGAACCTGGGCAAGTCACTTGACCCCCATTGCCTAGCCCTTACCACTCTTCTGCCTTGGAGCCAATACACAGTATATATATATATATATATATATATATATATATATATACATACATACATATACATATACATATATATAATATACAGTATATATATAAGGGTTTAAAAAAAAGAAATAACTTGACTGGCATCGATGAATAGAATTAACATTTTAAAACAATATAATTAACATCTAAAAGAAAAAAATATTCATCCTGGGGTTGAGAAATCCCTTTAATATTAAAAATAGAAGCCAGGAAAGGAATTATTATTGGACATCCCTCTCAGGCAATGGAAATGATAGAAATCTCTCCACTACCTGTCTGGCTCTATGACCAGAGGTGGCAGTTCCAATTTTGCTCCCCAAGGAAGTTCTTTCCTATTGTCAAGCTGGTCTCTGCTGGTATCCTCCTTATGCAGTTCCACCTGTTGAGCTCTATTCAGATCGGAGCCATCCTGGGACCACAAAGAGAGCTGGGTAAGAGTAGGTGTGGATACAGCATGGACTCTTTCTTTAGTTCAGGTACCTCCCTGGGGACCTTTTGGGGAAGTCCTTCCTTCTATCCTCAGGCAGCAGCTTTGGAAATCAACCCACTGAAGAGCTTCCTCATGAAGGGTTATGGGTTGTTTTCAGCTGAGCTTTTTATGGCCACGGAGGGAAGGAAGAGAGGCTCAGCATAAAGGGTTGAATCAGCTGGGACTTGCACCGATTAGCCATTTGGCCAGCTTCTCCATTGTGCTTGTCCCAGAAGAAGAAGGCACTTGTTGATGGAGTGCCCTTTGTCAAAGGAAGCTTTGTGAAGCTCAGGCTTCTCCTGAAGTCCATGGTTCAGATCAGCAGGCGGCTTTTTGAGTGTCGTAATGAATGAAGCCTCCAGCAAGCCAAATAGCCTGGGGACCTGTGGCCATTTAGCCTTGAAGCCATGTAGTCAGGCTCCTAGCTACCAAAAACCGAAACCAACCAACCCTGGGAAAGTTGCAAACCCTTGAGTAGTTCAGTAAAAGGAAGTTGCAGCGCAGCTGAGTGGCTCAGTGGACAGAGAGCTGGGCCTCAAGACCAGAGGTCGTAGGTTCGAATCTGACCCCAGACTTTTCTTCATTTTCTAACTCTGGGCAAGTACTACAAGCCAAATTCTATTACTGCTGTCAACATTTGCTTTTGGAGTCACTGTGTCTAATTCATCACTTCCATGATGGCTCTTTGAAAATGGAATATCTAAAGGCGACTATTACTGAGTCACAGCAGAGTTGTAGTTTGAGATTATGTCCTTTTGTTCGTGATCCATAACTTCAATTTCCATACAAAGTTCCTCAATGAACACTTAAATTGATCGTGAGAACCATTTATCATTAGATATTGTAAAGAATCCTAAGGGGGTGGGTGGGCGGCTGGGTAGCTCAGTGGATTGGGCGGCTGGGTAGCTCAGTGGATTGAGAGCCAAGCCTAAAGGTGGTCCTAGGTTCGAATCCGGCCTCAGCCACTTCCCAGCTGTGTGAACCTGGGCAAGTCACTTGACCCCCATTGCCTAGCCCTTACCACTCTTCTGCCTTGGAGCCAATACACAGTATATATATATATATATATATATATATATATATACATACATACATATACATATACATATATATAATATACAGTATATATATAAGGGTTTAAAAAAAAGAAATAACTTGACTGGCATCGATGAATAGAATTAACATTTTAAAACAATATAATTAACATCTAAAAGAAAAAAATATTCATCCTGGGGTTGAGAAATCCCTTTAATATTAAAAATAGAAGCCAAGAAAGGAATTATTATTGGACATCCCTCTCAGGCAATGGAAATGATAGAAATCTCTCCACTACCTGTCTGGCTCTATGACCAGAGGTGGCAGTTCCAATTTTGCTCCCCAAGGAAGTTCTTTCCTATTGTCAAGCTGGTCTCTGCTGGTATCCTCCTTATGCAGTTCCACCTGTTGAGCTCTATTCAGATCGGAGCCATCCTGGGACCACAAAGAGAGCTGGGTAAGAGTAGGTGTGGATACAGCATGGACTCTTTCTTTAGTTCAGGTACCTCCCTGGGGACCTTTTGGGGAAGTCCTTCCTTCTATCCTCAGGCAGCAGCTTTGGAAATCAACCCACTGAAGAGCTTCCTCATGAAGGGTTATGGGTTGTTTTCAGCTGAGCTTTTTATGGCCACGGAGGGAAGGAAGAGAGGCTCAGCATAAAGGGTTGAATCAGCTGGGACTTGCACCGATTAGCCATTTGGCCAGCTTCTCCATTGTGCTTGTCCCAGAAGAAGAAGGCACTTGTTGATGGAGTGCCCTTTGTCAAAGGAAGCTTTGTGAAGCTCAGGCTTCTCCTGAAGTCCATGGTTCAGATCAGCAGGCGGCTTTTTGAGTGTCGTAATGAATGAAGCCTCCAGCAAGCCAAATAGCCTGGGGACCTGTGGCCATTTAGCCTTGAAGCCATGTAGTCAGGCTCCTAGCTACCAAAAACCGAAACCAACCAACCCTGGGAAAGTTGCAAACCCTTGAGTAGTTCAGTAAAAGGAAGTTGCAGCGCAGCTGAGTGGCTCAGTGGACAGAGAGCTGGGCCTCAAGACCAGAGGTCGTAGGTTCGAATCTGACCCCAGACTTTTCTTCATTTTCTAACTCTGGGCAAGTACTACAAGCCAACAAAAATCTGTACTTTCTATTACTGCTGTCAACATTTGCTTTTGGAGTCACTGTGTCTCATTCATCACTTCCATGATGGCTCTTTGAAAATGGAATATCTAAAGGCGACTATTACTGAGTCACAGCAGAGTTGTAGTTTGAGATTATGTCCTTTTGTTCGTGATCCATAACTTCAATTTCCATACAAAGTTCCTCAATGAACACTTAAATTGATCGTGAGAACCATTTATCATTAGATATTGTAAAGAATCCTAAGGGGGTGGGTGGGCGGCTGGGTAGCTCAGTGGATTGGGCGGCTGGGTAGCTGAGTGGATTGGGCGGCTGGGTAGCTCAGTGGATTGAGAGCCAAGCCTAGAGGTGGGAGGTCCTAGGTTCGAATCCGGCCTCAGCCACTTCCCAGCTGTGTGAACCTGGGCAAGTCACTTGACCCCCATTGCCTAGCCCTTACCACTCTTCTGCCTTGGAGCCAATACACAGTATATATATATATTTACATATACATATATATACATATACATACATATACATATACATATATATAATATACAGTATATATATAAGGGTTTAAAAAAAAAGAAATAACTTGACTGGCATCGATGAATAGAATTAACATTTTAAAACAATATCATTAACATCTAAAAGAAAAAAATATTCATCCTGGGGTTGAGAAATCCCTTTAATATTAAAAATAGAAGCCAGGAAAGGAATTATTATTGGACATCCCTCTCAGGCAATGGAAATGATAGAAATCTCTCCACTACCTGTCTGGCTCTATGACCAGAGGTGGCAGTTCCAATTTTGCTCCCCAAGGAAGTTCTTTCCTATTGTCAAGCTGGTCTCTGCTGGTATCCTCCTTATGCAGTTCCACCTGTTGAGCTCTATTCAGATCGGAGCCATCCTGGGACCACAAAGAGAGCTGGGTAAGAGTAGGTGTGGATACAGCATGGACTCTTTCTTTAGTTCAGGTACCTCCCTGGGGACCTTTTGGGGAAGTCCTTCCTTCTATCCTCAGGCAGCAGCTTTGGAAATCAACCCACTGAAGAGCTTCCTCATGAAGGGTTATGGGTTGTTTTCAGCTGAGCTTTTTATGGCCACGGAGGGAAGGAAGAGAGGCTCAGCATAAAGGGTTGAATCAGCTGGGACTTGCACCGATTAGCCATTTGGCCAGCTTCTCCATTGTGCTTGTCCCAGAAGAAGAAGGCACTTGTTGATGGAGTGCCCTTTGTCAAAGGAAGCTTTGTGAAGCTCAGGCTTCTCCTGAAGTCCATGGTTCAGATCAGCAGGCGGCTTTTTGAGTGTCGTAATGAATGAAGCCTCCAGCAAGCCAAATAGCCTGGGGACCTGTGGCCATTTAGCCTTGAAGCCATGTAGTCAGGCTCCTAGCTACCAAAAACCGAAACCAACCAACCCTGGGAAAGTTGCAAACCCTTGAGTAGTTCAGTAAAAGGAAGTTGCAGCGCAGCTGAGTGGCTCAGTGGACAGAGAGCTGGGCCTCAAGACCAGAGGTCGTAGGTTCGAATCTGACCCCAGACTTTTCTTCATTTTCTAACTCTGGGCAAGTACTACAAGCCAACAAAAATCTGTACTTTCTATTACTGCTGTCAACATTTGCTTTTGGAGTCACTGTGTCTCATTCATCACTTCCATGATGGCTCTTTGAAAATGGAATATCTAAAGGCGACTATTACTGAGTCACAGCAGAGTTGTAGTTTGAGATTATGTCCTTTTGTTCGTGATCCATAACTTCAATTTCCATACAAAGTTCCTCAATGAACACTTAAATTGATCGTGAGAACCATTTATCATTAGATATTGTAAAGAATCCTAAGGGGGTGGGTGGGCGGCTGGGTAGCTCAGTGGATTGGGCGGCTGGGTAGCTCAGTGGATTGAGAGCCAAGCCTAGAGGTGGGAGGTCCTAGGTTCGAATCCGGCCTCAGCCACTTCCCAGCTGTGTGAACCTGGGCAAGTCACTTGACCCCCATTGCCTAGCCCTTACCACTCTTCTGCCTTGGAGCCAATACACAGTATATATATATATATTTACATATACATATACATATATATACATATACATACATATACATATACATATATATAATATACAGTATATATATAAGGGTTTAAAAAAAAAGAAATAACTTGACTGGCATCGATGAATAGAATTAACATTTTAAAACAATATCATTAACATCTAAAAGAAAAAAATATTCATCCTGGGGTTGAGAAATCCCTTTAATATTAAAAATAGAAGCCAGGAAAGGAATTATTATTGGACATCCCTCTCAGGCAATGGAAATGATAGAAATCTCTCCACTACCTGTCTGGCTCTATGACCAGAGGTGGCAGTTCCAATTTTGCTCCCCAAGGAAGTTCTTTCCTATTGTCAAGCTGGTCTCTGCTGGTATCCTCCTTATGCAGTTCCACCTGTTGAGCTCTATTCAGATCGGAGCCATCCTGGGACCACAAAGAGAGCTGGGTAAGAGTAGGTGTGGATACAGCATGGACTCTTTCTTTAGTTCAGGTACCTCCCTGGGGACCTTTTGGGGAAGTCCTTCCTTCTATCCTCAGGCAGCAGCTTTGGAAATCAACCCACTGAAGAGCTTCCTCATGAAGGGTTATGGGTTGTTTTCAGCTGAGCTTTTTATGGCCACGGAGGGAAGGAAGAGAGGCTCAGCATAAAGGGTTGAATCAGCTGGGACTTGCACCGATTAGCCATTTGGCCAGCTTCTCCATTGTGCTTGTCCCAGAAGAAGAAGGCACTTGTTGATGGAGTGCCCTTTGTCAAAGGAAGCTTTGTGAAGCTCAGGCTTCTCCTGAAGTCCATGGTTCAGATCAGCAGGCGGCTTTTTGAGTGTCGTAATGAATGAAGCCTCCAGCAAGCCAAATAGCCTGGGGACCTGTGGCCATTTAGCCTTGAAGCCATGTAGTCAGGCTCCTAGCTACCAAAAACCGAAACCAACCAACCCTGGGAAAGTTGCAAACCCTTGAGTAGTTCAGTAAAAGGAAGTTGCAGCGCAGCTGAGTGGCTCAGTGGACAGAGAGCTGGGCCTCAAGACCAGAGGTCGTAGGTTCGAATCTGACCCCAGACTTTTCTTCATTTTCTAACTCTGGGCAAGTACTACAAGCCAAATTCTATTACTGCTGTCAACATTTGCTTTTGGAGTCACTGTGTCTCATTCATCACTTCCATGATGGCTCTTTGAAAATGGAATATCTAAAGGCGACTATTACTGAGTCACAGCAGAGTTGTAGTTTGAGATTATGTCCTTTTGTTCGTGATCCATAACTTCAATTTCCATACAAAGTTCCTCAATGAACACTTAAATTGATCGTGAGAACCATTTATCATTAGATATTGTAAAGAATCCTAAGGGGGTGGGTGGGCGGCTGGGTAGCTCAGTGGATTGGGCGGCTGGGTAGCTCAGTGGATTGAGAGCCAAGCCTAGAGGTGGGAGGTCCTAGGTTCGAATCCGGCCTCAGCCACTTCCCAGCTGTGTGAACCTGGGCAAGTCACTTGACCCCCATTGCCTAGCCCTTACCAATCTTCTGCCTTGGAGCCAATACACAGTATATATATATATATTTACATATACATATACATATATATACATATACATACATATACATATACATATATATAATATACAGTATATATATAAGGGTTTAAAAAAAAAGAAATAACTTGACTGGCATCGATGAATAGAATTAACATTTTAAAACAATATCATTAACATCTAAAAGAAAAAAATATTCATCCTGGGGTTGAGAAATCCCTTTAATATTAAAAATAGAAGCCAGGAAAGGAATTATTATTGGACATCCCTCTCAGGCAATGGAAATGATAGAAATCTCTCCACTACCTGTCTGGCTCTATGACCAGAGGTGGCAGTTCCAATTTTGCTCCCCAAGGAAGTTCTTTCCTATTGTCAAGCTGGTCTCTGCTGGTATCCTCCTTATGCAGTTCCACCTGTTGAGCTCTATTCAGATCGGAGCCATCCTGGGACCACAAAGAGAGCTGGGTAAGAGTAGGTGTGGATACAGCATGGACTCTTTCTTTAGTTCAGGTACCTCCCTGGGGACCTTTTGGGGAAGTCCTTCCTTCTATCCTCAGGCAGCAGCTTTGGAAATCAACCCACTGAAGAGCTTCCTCATGAAGGGTTATGGGTTGTTTTCAGCTGAGCTTTTTATGGCCACGGAGGGAAGGAAGAGAGGCTCAGCATAAAGGGTTGAATCAGCTGGGACTTGCACCGATTAGCCATTTGGCCAGCTTCTCCATTGTGCTTGTCCCAGAAGAAGAAGGCACTTGTTGATGGAGTGCCCTTTGTCAAAGGAAGCTTTGTGAAGCTCAGGCTTCTCCTGAAGTCCATGGTTCAGATCAGCAGGCGGCTTTTTGAGTGTCGTAATGAATGAAGCCTCCAGCAAGCCAAATAGCCTGGGGACCTGTGGCCATTTAGCCTTGAAGCCATGTAGTCAGGCTCCTAGCTACCAAAAACCGAAACCAACCAACCCTGGGAAAGTTGCAAACCCTTGAGTAGTTCAGTAAAAGGAAGTTGCAGCGCAGCTGAGTGGCTCAGTGGACAGAGAGCTGGGCCTCAAGACCAGAGGTCGTAGGTTCGAATCTGACCCCAGACTTTTCTTCATTTTCTAACTCTGGGCAAGTACTACAAGCCAAATTCTATTACTGCTGTCAACATTTGCTTTTGGAGTCACTGTGTCTCATTCATCACTTCCATGATGGCTCTTTGAAAATGGAATATCTAAAGGCGACTATTACTGAGTCACAGCAGAGTTGTAGTTTGAGATTATGTCCTTTTGTTCGTGATCCATAACTTCAATTTCCATACAAAGTTCCTCAATGAACACTTAAATTGATCGTGAGAACCATTTATCATTAGATATTGTAAAGAATCCTAAGGGGGTGGGTGGGCGGCTGGGTAGCTCAGTGGATTGGGCGGCTGGGTAGCTCAGTGGTTTGGGCGGCTGGGTAGCTCAGTGGATTGAGAGCCAAGCCTAAAGGTGGTCCTAGGTTCGAATCCGGCCTCAGCCACTTCCCAGCTGTGTGAACCTGGGCAAGTCACTTGACCCCCATTGCCTAGCCCTTACCACTCTTCTGCCTTGGAGCCAATACACAGTATATATATATATATTTACATATACATATACATATATATACATATACATACATATACATATACATATATATAATATACAGTATATATATAAGGGTTTAAAAAAAAGAAATAACTTGACTGGCATCGATGAATAGAATTAACATTTTAAAACAATATAATTAATATCTAAAAGAAAAAAATATTCATCCTGGGGTTGAGAAATCCCTTTAATATTAAAAATAGAAGCCAGGAAAGGAATTATTATTGGACATCCCTCTCAGGCAATGGAAATGATAGAAATCTCTCCACTACCTGTCTGGCTCTATGACCAGAGGTGGCAGTTCCAATTTTGCTCCCCAAGGAAGTTCTTTCCTATTGTCAAGCTGGTCTCTGCTGGTATCCTCCTTATGCAGTTCCACCTGTTGAGCTCTATTCAGATCGGAGCCATCCTGGGACCACAAAGAGAGCTGGGTAAGAGTAGGTGTGGATACAGCATGGACTCTTTCTTTAGTTCAGGTACCTCCCTGGGGACCTTTTGGGGAAGTCCTTCCTTCTATCCTCAGGCAGCAGCTTTGGAAATCAACCCACTGAAGAGCTTCCTCATGAAGGGTTATGTGTTGTTTTCAGCTGAGCTTTTTATGGCCACGGAGGGAAGGAAGAGAGGCTCAGCATAAAGGGTTGAATCAGCTGGGACTTGCACCGATTAGCCATTTGGCCAGCTTCTCCATTGTGCTTGTCCCAGAAGAAGAAGGCACTTGTTGATGGAGTGCCCTTTGTCAAAGGAAGCTTTGTGAAGCTCAGGCTTCTCCTGAAGTCCATGGTTCAGATCAGCAGGCGGCTTTTTGAGTGTCGTAATGAATGAAGCCTCCAGCAAGCCAAATAGCCTGGGGACCTGTGGCCATTTAGCCTTGAAGCCATGTAGTCAGGCTCCTAGCTACCAAAAACCGAAACCAACCAACCCTGGGAAAGTTGCAAACCCTTGAGTAGTTCAGTAAAAGGAAGTTGCAGCGCAGCTGAGTGGCTCAGTGGACAGAGAGCTGGGCCTCAAGACCAGAGGTCGTAGGTTCGAATCTGACCCCAGACTTTTCTTCATTTTCTAACTCTGGGCAAGTACTACAAGCCAACAAAAATCTGTACTTTCTATTACTGCTGTCAACATTTGCTTTTGGAGTCACTGTGTCTCATTCATCACTTCCATGATGGCTCTTTGAAAATGGAATATCTAAAGGCGACTATTACTGAGTCACAGCAGAGTTGTGGTTTGAGATTATGTCCTTTTGTTCGTGATCCATAACTTCAATTTCCATACAAAGTTCCTCAATGAACACTTAAATTGATCGTGAGAACCATTTATCATTAGATATTGTAAAGAATCCTAAGGGGGTGGGTGGGCGGCTGGGTAGCTCAGTGGATTGGGCGGCTGGGTAGCTCAGTGGATTGAGATCCAAGCCTAGAGGTGGGAGGTCCTAGGTTCGAATCCGGCCTCAGCCACTTCCCAGCTGTGTGAACCTGGGCAAGTCACTTGACCCCCATTGCCTAGCCCTTACCACTCTTCTGCCTTGGAGCCAATACACAGTATATATATATATTTACATATACATATACATATATATACATATACATACATATACATATACATATATATAATATACAGTATATATATAAGGGTTTAAAAAAAAAGAAATAACTTGACTGGCATCGATGAATAGAATTAACATTTTAAAACAATATCATTAACATCTAAAAGAAAAAAATATTCATCCTGGGGTTGAGAAATCCCTTTAATATTAAAAATAGAAGCCAGGAAAGGAATTATTATTGGACATCCCTCTCAGGCAATGGAAATGATAGAAATCTCTCCACTACCTGTCTGGCTCTATGACCAGAGGTGGCAGTTCCAATTTTGCTCCCCAAGGAAGTTCTTTCCTATTGTCAAGCTGGTCTCTGCTGGTATCCTCCTTATGCAGTTCCACCTGTTGAGCTCTATTCAGATCGGAGCCATCCTGGGACCACAAAGAGAGCTGGGTAAGAGTAGGTGTGGATACAGCATGGACTCTTTCTTTAGTTCAGGTACCTCCCTGGGGACCTTTTGGGGAAGTCCTTCCTTCTATCCTCAGGCAGCAGCTTTGGAAATCAACCCACTGAAGAGCTTCCTCATGAAGGGTTATGGGTTGTTTTCAGCTGAGCTTTTTATGGCCACGGAGGGAAGGAAGAGAGGCTCAGCATAAAGGGTTGAATCAGCTGGGACTTGCACCGATTAGCCATTTGGCCAGCTTCTCCATTGTGCTTGTCCCAGAAGAAGAAGGCACTTGTTGATGGAGTGCCCTTTGTCAAAGGAAGCTTTGTGAAGCTCAGGCTTCTCCTGAAGTCCATGGTTCAGATCAGCAGGCGGCTTTTTGAGTGTCGTAATGAATGAAGCCTCCAGCAAGCCAAATAGCCTGGGGACCTGTGGCCATTTAGCCTTGAAGCCATGTAGTCAGGCTCCTAGCTACCAAAAACCGAAACCAACCAACCCTGGGAAAGTTGCAAACCCTTGAGTAGTTCAGTAAAAGGAAGTTGCAGCGCAGCTGAGTGGCTCAGTGGACAGAGAGCTGGGCCTCAAGACCAGAGGTCGTAGGTTCGAATCTGACCCCAGACTTTTCTTCATTTTCTAACTCTGGGCAAGTACTACAAGCCAACAAAAATCTGTACTTTCTATTACTGCTGTCAACATTTGCTTTTGGAGTCACTGTGTCTCATTCATCACTTCCATGATGGCTCTTTGAAAATGGAATATCTAAAGGCGACTATTACTGAGTCACAGCAGAGTTGTAGTTTGAGATTATGTCCTTTTGTTCGTGATCCATAACTTCAATTTCCATACAAAGTTCCTCAATGAACACTTAAATTGATCGTGAGAACCATTTATCATTAGATATTGTAAAGAATCCTAAGGGGGTGGGTGGGCGGCTGGGTTGCTCAGTGGATTGGGCGGCTGGGTAGCTCAGTGGATTGAGAGCCAAGCCTAAAGGTGGTCCTAGGTTCGAATCCGGCCTCAGCCACTTCCCAGCTGTGTGAACCTGGGCAAGTCACTTGACCCCCATTGCCTAGCCCTTACCACTCTTCTGCCTTGGAGCCAATACACAGTATATATATATATATTTACATATACATATACATATATATACATATACATACATATACATATACATATATATAATATACAGTATATATATAAGGGTTTAAAAAAAAAGAAATAACTTGACTGGCATCGATGAATAGAATTAACATTTTAAAACAATATAATTAATATCTAAAAGAAAAAAATATTCATCCTGGGGTTGAGAAATCCCTTTAATATTAAAAATAGAAGCCAGGAAAGGAATTATTATTGGACATCCCTCTCAGGCAATGGAAATGATAGAAATCTCTCCACTACCTGTCTGGCTCTATGACCAGAGGTGGCAGTTCCAATTTTGCTCCCCAAGGAAGTTCTTTCCTATTGTCAAGCTGGTCTCTGCTGGTATCCTCCTTATGCAGTTCCACCTGTTGAGCTGTATTCAGATCAGAGCCATCCTGGGACCACAAAGAGAGCTGGGTAAGAGTAGGTGTGGATACAGCATGGACTCTTTCTTTAGTTCAGGTACCTCCCTGGGGACCTTTTGGGGAAGTCCTTCCTTCTATCCTCAGGCAGCAGCTTTGGAAATCAACCCACTGAAGAGCTTCCTCATGAAGGGTTATGGGTTGTTTTCAGCTGAGCTTTTTATGGCCACGGAGGGAAGGAAGAGAGGCTCAGCATAAAGGGTTGAATCAGCTGGGACTTGCACCGATTAGCCATTTGGCCAGCTTCTCCATTGAGCTTGTCCCAGAAGAAGAAGGCACTTGTTGATGGAGTGCCCTTTGTCAAAGGAAGCTTTGTGAAGCTCAGGCTTCTCCTGAAGTCCATGGTTCAGATCAGCAGGCGGCTTTTTGAGTGTCGTAATGAATGAAGCCTCCAGCAAGCCAAATAGCCTGCGGACCTGTGGCCATTTAGCCTTGAAGCCATGTAGTCAGGCTCCTAGCTACCAAAAACCGAAACCAACCAACCCTGGGAAAGTTGCAAACCCTTGAGTAGTTCAGTAAAAGGAAGTTGCAGCGCAGCTGAGTGGCTCAGTGGACAGAGAGCTGGGCCTCAAGACCAGAGGTCGTAGGTTCGAATCTGACCCCAGACTTTTCTTCATTTTCTAACTCTGGGCAAGTACTACAAGCCAAATTCTATTACTGCTGTCAACATTTGCTTTTGGAGTCACTGTGTCTCATTCATCACTTCCATGATGGCTCTTTGAAAATGGAATATCTAAAGGCGACTATTACTGAGTCACAGCAGAGTTGTAGTTTGAGATTATGTCCTTTTGTTCGTGATCCATAACTTCAATTTCCATACAAAGTTCCTCAATGAACACTTAAATTGATCGTGAGAACCATTTATCATTAGATATTGTAAAGAATCCTAAGGGGGTGGGTGGGCGGCTGGGTAGCTCAGTGGATTGGGCGGCTGGGTAGCTCAGTGGATTGAGAGCCAAGCCTAGAGGTGGGAGGTCCTAGGTTCGAATCCGGCCTCAGCCACTTCCCAGCTGTGTGAACCTGGGCAAGTCACTTGACCCCCATTGCCTAGCCCTTACCAATCTTCTGCCTTGGAGCCAATACACAGTATATATATATATTTACATATACATATACATATATATACATATACATACATATACATATACATATATATAATATACAGTATATATATAAGGGTTTAAAAAAAAAGAAATAACTTGACTGGCATCGATGAATAGAATTAACATTTTAAAACAATATCATTAACAACTAAAAGAAAAAAATATTCATCCTGGGGTTGAGAAATCCCTTTAATATTAAAAATAGAAGCCAGGAAAGGAATTATTATTGGACATCCCTCTCAGGCAATGGAAATGATAGAAATCTCTCCACTACCTGTCTGGCTCTATGACCAGAGGTGGCAGTTCCAATTTTGCTCCCCAAGGAAGTTCTTTCCTATTGTCAAGCTGGTCTCTGCTGGTATCCTCCTTATGCAGTTCCACCTGTTGAGCTCTATTCAGATCGGAGCCATCCTGGGACCACAAAGAGAGCTGGGTAAGAGTAGGTGTGGATACAGCATGGACTCTTTCTTTAGTTCAGGTACCTCCCTGGGGACCTTTTGGGGAAGTCCTTCCTTCTATCCTCAGGCAGCAGCTTTGGAAATCAACCCACTGAAGAGCTTCCTCATGAAGGGTTATGGGTTGTTTTCAGCTGAGCTTTTTATGGCCACGGAGGGAAGGAAGAGAGGCTCAGCATAAAGGGTTGAATCAGCTGGGACTTGCACCGATTAGCCATTTGGCCAGCTTCTCCATTGTGCTTGTCCCAGAAGAAGAAGGCACTTGTTGATGGAGTGCCCTTTGTCAAAGGAAGCTTTGTGAAGCTCAGGCTTCTCCTGAAGTCCATGGTTCAGATCAGCAGGCGGCTTTTTGAGTGTCGTAATGAATGAAGCCTCCAGCAAGCCAAATAGCCTGGGGACCTGTGGCCATTTAGCCTTGAAGCCATGTAGTCAGGCTCCTAGCTACCAAAAACCGAAACCAACCAACCCTGGGAAAGTTGCAAACCCTTGAGTAGTTCAGTAAAAGGAAGTTGCAGCGCAGCTGAGTGGCTCAGTGGACAGAGAGCTGGGCCTCAAGACCAGAGGTCGTAGGTTCGAATCTGACCCCAGACTTTTCTTCATTTTCTAACTCTGGGCAAGTACTACAAGCCAAATTCTATTACTGCTGTCAACATTTGCTTTTGGAGTCACTGTGTCTCATTCATCACTTCCATGATGGCTCTTTGAAAATGGAATATCTAAAGGCGACTATTACTGAGTCACAGCAGAGTTGTAGTTTGAGATTATGTCCTTTTGTTCGTGATCCATAACTTCAATTTCCATACAAAGTTCCTCAATGAACACTTAAATTGATCGTGAGAACCATTTATCATTAGATATTGTAAAGAATCCTAAGGGGGTGGGTGGGCGGCTGGGTAGTTCAGTGGATTGGGCGGCTGGGTAGCTCAGTGGATTGAGAGCCAAGCCTAAAGGTGGTCCTAGGTTCGAATCCGGCCTCAGCCACTTCCCAGCTGTGTGAACCTGGGCAAGTCACTTGACCCCCATTGCCTAGCCCTTACCACTCTTCTGCCTTGGAGCCAATACACAGTATATATATATATTTACATATACATATACATATATATATACATATACATACATATACATATACATATATATAATATACAGTATATATATAAGGGTTTAAAAAAAAAGAAATAACTTGACTGGCATCGATGAATAGAATTAACATTTTAAAACAATATCATTAACATCTAAAAGAAAAAAATATTCATCCTGGGGTTGAGAAATCCCTTTAATATTAAAAATAGAAGCCAGGAAAGGAATTATTATTGGACATCCCTCTCAGGCAATGGAAATGATAGAAATCTCTCCACTACCTGTCTGGCTCTATGACCAGAGGTGGCAGTTCCAATTTTGCTCCCCAAGGAAGTTCTTTCCTATTGTCAAGCTGGTCTCTGCTGGTATCCTCCTTATGCAGTTCCACCTGTTGAGCTCTATTCAGATCGGAGCCATCCTGGGACCACAAAGAGAGCTGGGTAAGAGTAGGTGTGGATACAGCATGGACTCTTTCTTTAGTTCAGGTACCTCCCTGGGGACCTTTTGGGGAAGTCCTTCCTTCTATCCTCAGGCAGCAGCTTTGGAAATCAACCCACTGAAGAGCTTCCTCATGAAGGGTTATGGGTTGTTTTCAGCTGAGCTTTTTATGGCCACGGAGGGAAGGAAGAGAGGCTCAGCATAAAGGGTTGAATCAGCTGGGACTTGCACCGATTAGCCATTTGGCCAGCTTCTCCATTGTGCTTGTCCCAGAAGAAGAAGGCACTTGTTGATGGAGTGCCCTTTGTCAAAGGAAGCTTTGTGAAGCTCAGGCTTCTCCTGAAGTCCATGGTTCAGATCAGCAGGCGGCTTTTTGAGTGTCGTAATGAATGAAGCCTCCAGCAAGCCAAATAGCCTGGGGACCTGTGGCCATTTAGCCTTGAAGCCATGTAGTCAGGCTCCTAGCTACCAAAAACCGAAACCAACCAACCCTGGGAAAGTTGCAAACCCTTGAGTAGTTCAGTAAAAGGAAGTTGCAGCGCAGCTGAGTGGCTCAGTGGACAGAGAGCTGGGCCTCAAGACCAGAGGTCGTAGGTTCGAATCTGACCCCAGACTTTTCTTCATTTTCTAACTCTGGGCAAGTACTACAAGCCAAATTCTATTACTGCTGTCAACATTTGCTTTTGGAGTCACTGTGTCTCATTCATCACTTCCATGATGGCTCTTTGAAAATGGAATATCTAAAGGCGACTATTACTGAGTCACAGCAGAGTTGTAGTTTGAGATTATGTCCTTTTGTTCGTGATCCATAACTTCAATTTCCATACAAAGTTCCTCAATGAACACTTAAATTGATCGTGAGAACCATTTATCATTAGATATTGTAAAGAATCCTAAGGGGGTGGGTGGGCGGCTGGGTAGCTCAGTGGATTGGGCGGCTGGGTAGCTGAGTGGATTGGGCGGCTGGGTAGCTCAGTGGATTGAGAGCCAAGCCTAAAGGTGGTCCTAGGTTCGAATCCGGCCTCAGCCACTTCCCAGCTGTGTGAACCTGGGCAAGTCACTTGACCCCCATTGCCTAGCCCTTACCACTCTTCTGCCTTGGAGCCAATACACAGTATATATATATATATTTACATATACATATACATATATATACATATACATACATATACATATACATATATATAATATACAGTATATATATAAGGGTTTAAAAAAAAGAAATAACTTGACTGGCATCGATGAATAGAATTAACATTTTAAAACAATATAATTAATATCTAAAAGAAAAAAATATTCATCCTGGGGTTGAGAAATCCCTTTAATATTAAAAATAGAAGCCAGGAAAGGAATTATTATTGGACATCCCTCTCAGGCAATGGAAATGATAGAAATCTCTCCACTACCTGTCTGGCTCTATGACCAGAGGTGGCAGTTCCAATTTTGCTCCCCAAGGAAGTTCTTTCCTATTGTCAAGCTGGTCTCTGCTGGTATCCTCCTTATGCAGTTCCACCTGTTGAGCTCTATTCAGATCGGAGCCATCCTGGGACCACAAAGAGAGCTGGGTAAGAGTAGGTGTGGATACAGCATGGACTCTTTCTTTAGTTCAGGTACCTCCCTGGGGACCTTTTGGGGAAGTCCTTCCTTCTATCCTCAGGCAGCAGCTTTGGAAATCAACCCACTGAAGAGCTTCCTCATGAAGGGTTATGGGTTGTTTTCAGCTGAGCTTTTTATGGCCACGGAGGGAAGGAAGAGAGGCTCAGCATAAAGGGTTGAATCAGCTGGGACTTGCACCGATTAGCCATTTGGCCAGCTTCTCCATTGTGCTTGTCCCAGAAGAAGAAGGCACTTGTTGATGGAGTGCCCTTTGTCAAAGGAAGCTTTGTGAAGCTCAGGCTTCTCCTGAAGTCCATGGTTCAGATCAGCAGGCGGCTTTTTGAGTGTCGTAATGAATGAAGCCTCCAGCAAGCCAAATAGCCTGGGGACCTGTGGCCATTTAGCCTTGAAGCCATGTAGTCAGGCTCCTAGCTACCAAAAACCGAAACCAACCAACCCTGGGAAAGTTGCAAACCCTTGAGTAGTTCAGTAAAAGGAAGTTGCAGCGCAGCTGAGTGGCTCAGTGGACAGAGAGCTGGGCCTCAAGACCAGAGGTCGTAGGTTCGAATCTGACCCCAGACTTTTCTTCATTTTCTAACTCTGGGCAAGTACTACAAGCCAACAAAAATCTGTACTTTCTATTACTGCTGTCAACATTTGCTTTTGGAGTCACTGTGTCTCATTCATCACTTCCATGATGGCTCTTTGAAAATGGAATATCTAAAGGCGACTATTACTGAGTCACAGCAGAGTTGTGGTTTGAGATTATGTCCTTTTGTTCGTGATCCAT